>NW_015506267.1:147700-158368 GCF_001515645.1 Sinocyclocheilus grahami | reverse complement strand
GGGGGGGCTGGTGGGTGGCCAGTGCGGTCGGTTTTGAAAAAAAGATGCAGGGAGCGACGTGAATGAGATTTGTAATGAGCACAATGCTTCCTCAGCATGCCATGCTTGCCCAGAGCCATGAAGCTAATCGTGTCTGGAGCGCTCGCCAATGTGATGGGTTCAGAGAACATGCAATGCGCAATAAAACACCACCGTTGCTCTATCGTTTACTTCACACTCATCATAAGAACAGCCTTCTTTCCTCTACATATTTAATTTGTACTATTGTCTGGCTTGTCCTGTTTATGGTCTCAGCCTGTCTGTTTTGTATTACTCTTCCATGCATGTCAGCAAGACCTCTGCTCTATTAAACAAACAAGCATTGCTTTCATATCTCAAGAGACTTAATGGAGTTCAGTCCCAGTCATTTTATTTCAAGTAACGAAAATGTATTTTTTTATTTATCGTTTTATTTATTAATTTTTTGTGACTTTAGTTTTAGTTAGCTACTATAACCCTGGGGGATTTTTAAAGCATTTATTCGACTACAGTATGTTGTTTTCTAAATAAATGTTTTCTGTTGGATGTTAAAGCAACATTCAGCAAATGTTTTCACAACATTTAGGATTTATTATGTACATTTAAGATGTTTATCAGATGTCTGTACACAAATAGGTTGCTTAAAATAAAACAAAAGCTGATGCGATCTGTGAGAGGTCTCAACAGTGTACCTGTGTTTGCGAGGGTGTTTTCTGATGTTTTCTAATCCAACCTGCAGGCACTGCAGCACATCCTGTAAAAATCCTTTAGCAAAAAAAATTCTTAGATATGAAGGGAAATGTGCAGGATTGATATCTAAGGACCTCTATGTTGGCCATATCACAGCTGGAAAGCATTCATTTACATTGCTTTTATCCAAAGTGACTTCCAGTGCCTTTGTTCCCTGGGAATCGAACCCATGACCTTGGAGTTGCTAGCGCCACAGTTTCTCCAGGAACTCAAACTCTGTGCATGCATGCAAACACAAAAAGCGTCCTAGTATGTTCATATTGCAATCAATGCACTGAGCAAGCATTTATGTCTGTAAACTTTGCATGTTCCTTTGCAGGAAAATTTAAAGCATTGGCTGCTGAGAGCATTAATCCATCAACGTCTAGAAACCAAATGACCAATTTACCTGTTCAGTCAAGTCATGATAATACATTTTGCATATTGTTCTATTTTGTTCTATGACGTTTTCGGCAATATTAATATATTTGAAATATCAAATCAATTAAAAAAAGAAATGTTTGTATGATAAAATTGTGTGTGTGTGCGTGTGTGTAAAAAATAAAAATAATACAACACAATAACTTGCGTATGCATATGTATAAAGCAACAAAAATAATATAAAATACTAAATAATAATAAAAAAAATGAAAAAAACAACAGAATTGTTAAAACTTTAAATAAAATAAAAAAAATGAAAACAGAAATATGAAATAAGACAATACAATAACACAAAATTAAATATTACCAAAAATAATATTAAATAAATAAAACAATAAAAGTAAATATAGAAAATATACAATTTGATATCTAAAATATATCTAATTTAAAATAAAATTAAAAATGAAAACATAAATGTAAAAAATAAGACAATACAACAACACAAAATAAAATATTAACAAAAATAATATTAAATAAAATAATAAAAGTAAATAAAAATATAATTAAAAAATTATATCTAAAATATATGTAATTTTATATCATTTAAAAAGACAAAAAAAACAAAATAAAAATTTTACTAAAACGTTAAAATTAAGCATAAATAAAAACTAATTTAAATTATTAATTAAAACATTATAGTCTCAAAATACTAAAAATAAAATTATTATATTATATTATATTATATTATATTATATTAGGCCTAAGGAAACTGTACAAGACGTGTTTGTTGGCAACAGGTTGTGTGGATAGAAGTCAGCCTGTCTAATGAAGCGCAGAATATTCATCAGCTGAAAAACTCAACTGATCATCCCAGACATTTCCCTTTAAAGAAAAATGGCCTCTCTACTTTAACAAATTGATTTTTTTTCCCATTTTGCTTTTGCTATGGCTAATACATCTAATTGTAAAAGCCAGTGGACCTTAAAAAGGTTTCTCCACTATGGAAGTGTGTCCGCGCCAGAGGAAGAGGAGACTACCGATTACTACAGTCCTAATAGTGCATCTGTCCGTATTCTGATGGACGAGCACTACGGCACGCAAGCACGCTGTAATGGCTTTACATCAAATTGTGTTGGCACGGCTCGAAATGGACTTTACTTGAATTTACTGTCTAGTAATGCAGTGTGCAGATATTGACCCCCGACTCGCCGTTTAGCACAGGTAATGAGGACTAGAGAGTGAGCGAGGGATGAACACAGGAGAGCTTAGTTTACCGTAAAATCATCAGGTATCAGAAGGGAAGTCCAACAGATCACATGATCCCAACTGGTGGCTCACAGGTATGTTCTGATCGGGATAGCTGCACAAAATAAAAAATGTATAATGTTAATAATAAAATAACGTTTTAAATCAAACATAGTAGCCTGAAGCTGACTTTACGTGAGGATAAACATGGTTTGTGATGACTAGGATTTGTTTGTGTGATGAAGCACTGGCTGCTGAGAGCATGAAACCGAATGTTTAGAGACAAAATGATCAATTTTCCTATTCAGTCAAGTCATGTTAATAATGCATATTGTTCTATTTTAGTCTATGCTTAACATATTTTAAAGTCAATTCAATGTCCCAGGCCATTTTATTGACTTCTTGCATGATAAATATTTGTATATAATATGAAGAATATGTAAATATACACACACATTGTTAAGTCATGTTAATAATTTTGCATATTGATACATTTTGCATATTGTTGCAATAAGCAGCAATGAATTAAATTAAAATGTGAGAAATTTAATTTGTATGGTAACATTTTGTGTAATAAATATTTGTATATACCAGAAAATATAATCATATCATTATATTTCCGGCCTTAGGAAACTGTACAAGACGTGTTTGTTGGCAACCAAAAATAATATAAAATAATATAAATTAAAAATGTATATTTAAAATAATAAAGCTAAATATACAATTATATACATAACATTCAAATTAAAAATGAAATAAGAATAAAATGGTATGTATGTATATGTGTATATATATATATATTATACATGTGTTGTATACACATGTTGTGTTGCTCAAAGTTCTTGCCAGTTAAAATATACATTAAACTAGAAAAATGTTTCAAGCCTCCTATGCTAAACTGGGGCCAAGGGCCCTTGATACATTAGCATGTGTACAGTAGTTTAATATTCTATAAATCTATGCACACATTTATTTTGCTGCAGCACTGAGTATTGAAAGGGACTGAGTTGGACCTGAAGCCATGCAGGTGTGAGGAGAACACCTGAAGGAGAGGGGAGATGGTGCAGCTCGCAGTATTTTAATATTATTTTGCTCCACCGCATCTATATTTTTTAACTCATATTTCAAGGCTATGGGTCTGGAGAGTTTATTTACCAACTAAATTTAAAGCTTAAACACAAGTATGTGTCAGAGACTGATCTCTGCGGTCTGAAGAAGGGGCGAGTCGTGTTTGTCCATGCAGAACTTAACACTGTGATACTAGGCTAGTTGCCAGGGTGCTGCTATGCATGATTCAAAGGTGTTTCTAGGACGTCGCTATGGTAATCTGGATGGTTGCTAGGGATTTTCTTACTGCCTGAAGTCTCTGTGATATTCTGGTCTCTAGATATGTCATATTGATATTCAAATAAACAAAACTAATAGTGATGCACTTACTGTTTTAAGTAATCAAATTTGTGATTTTCGCCTAGCAGACAGGCAAATATCACAAGTATAGTCACTTTTTCACCTGGCAGATGATAAAATATAAGTTTTAAAAACAGTAATAGTGCTGCAGTTACTGTTTCAGGTAATCAAAATTGTGATTTGTCTGACAGACAATAAAACAGGCAAAAATGGCAAGTTTGATTTATTTAATTTTTTTCATCTGGCAGACAAGTAGCTTATAAACAACAGTAATAGTGAAGCAGTTACTGTTTTAAGCAATCAAATTTGTGACTTTCATCTGGCAGATGATAAATCAAACAAAAATCTCAATTTTTTTTGGCTGAAAGACAATAAAAAATAAGTACAGACAACACTAATAGTGAGGCAGTTAGTGTTTTAAGCAATCAACTATGTGATTTTTTTGCTTGGCAGACAATAAAACAGACAAAAATTGCAAGTTTAATAGTTTTTCTCCTGGCAGATGATAAAATATAAGTATAAACAACAGTAATGAGGCAGTTACAGTTTAAAGCAATCAAATTTGTGATTCATACCTAGCAGACAATAAAACAGGCAAAAAAATCGCAAGTTTAATAGTTGTTTTTCTCCTGGCAGCCGATAAAATAAGTAAGTATAAGTATATGTAAGTATAATAAGTATAAACAACAGCAATAATGAGGCAGTTACTCTTTTAATCAAATCAAATAAATAAATCAAACAGACAGACAAAAAATTTTCACCTGGCATAAAATAAAACAGGCAAAAATCGCAAGTTTAATAGTTGTTTTTCTCCTGGCAGCCGATAAAATATAAGTATAATCAACAGCAATAATGAGGCAGTTACTGTTTTAATCAAATCAAATAAATAAATAAAACAGACAAAAATTTGAATTTGATTGCTTTTTTTCACCTGGCATAAAATAAAACAGGCAAAAATCGCAAGTTTGATTGCTTTTTCGCCTAGAAGACGATAAAATTAAAGTTTTAATAACAGTAATAGTGAGATAGTTACAGTTTTAAATCAGTCAGATTTGTGATTTTTGCCTGGCACTTTTTTTTTTGTCTGGCAAATGGCAAAATGGAAGCATAAACAACAGTAATAATGAGGCAGTTACTGTTTTAATGAATCATATTTTTGATTTACGCCTGGCAGACGATAGCACAAGTTTGATTGCTTTTGAAAAGTAATTCCTACTGATTTCTACAGCTGCAAAATACATTATCTACTTTCATAAAAGTGCATTACACACATGTTGACTGATATAGATTCCCCTAAACAATGAGCAGGGATAATTCATAATCATTTTCTTTTGCAGCTGATTAATTCTTGGCAAGT
Organism: Sinocyclocheilus grahami; assembly: GCF_001515645.1. Lineage (NCBI taxonomy): Eukaryota > Metazoa > Chordata > Actinopteri > Cypriniformes > Cyprinidae > Sinocyclocheilus > Sinocyclocheilus grahami. Next base: position 153,231 of record NW_015506267.1, on the reverse strand, counting down.
ATATTTCAGAGCGAAGCCCGTTCCAGAGTCCTGCCGGAGTGTGTCACAAGCACCCGACTCGCCTTTTCATATTTCATGAGCACAGGAAAGGCGCGCGACAGTTTTCCCCATTGTGATGGTGATTTCCCCTTTTCTCTTTAATCCCAACAAACCAGATTATGAATGCTGCGCTCCTCTCCGCTAGGAAACAGGAATTTAAGTACGATCCATGATGCCATTTCTCCCTCATCTCCCTGAAGGAGCAGCACAAATTTTTTTCACGAATTAATTAGCCGAATTTGTATGAAAATAGGTTTGGCGTGACATCTGGTCTGGTTGTAAGTGCTAAGTGCTAATGAGGCCTATTCAGAAGATTTGCATCTGTTGACTGCGTCTGGCAGAGCCGCGGTTCCTGTGACCCAGTGTCCTCTCTCTAAGGAGACATGAGACCTCCTGACAAGGACTTGAGTTAAGCTCCTCTTCACGTTCTGAGGCGAATGAATCATTAAAATCATTAAGCAGAAGTATGCGAATATTGAATGTAACAATTAGCAGATATCGAAACGCCGACCATACCGAGTCTCGAATTGAAGCCTGACTGTTGATTAAAGTTCCTGCTCTTACTCTTGAAGAAATAATTCAGCAAAAATGAACATTTCTTAATCATTTACTCACCCTCATGCCATTCCGTCTCTCTTTCTTTATTTTCTTTCTTCGGTGGAACACAAAATGAGATGTCAGGCTGAATGTCTGAGCAGCTTTTTCTATATAATTAAAATGGATGGTGATTTATGCTGCTTAACTCTAAAAAGAACAAAAATCACCATAAAAGTATCATAAAAATACCCCGTATGACTCGTGCACTACATATGAAGTCATACAAAATGCTAATTTAAGTTTATATATATATATATATATATATATATATATATATATTTGAGTTGATTAGCTGATTGGCATGTCATGAACATATGAACATCCTAGCAACTACTTTGTACAAGCATAGTTTTGAAATGGACCAGTTAGCAACTACCTAGCAACCACCTAAAACACCCTAGCAATATCTTAACAACCATCTGGAAAACACCTAAAACTCACTAGCTACCACAACAACCTAACAAAAACATCCAGTACATCCCATCAGCTACTCTGAATCCCAAATAGCATTGTCCTAGCAACCACTCACAAGTATCCTGGCACAACAAAGATACATGGATTGTCTGTTTTGAATTGGGCAAGTAAGCAGCAACCTAGCAATCACCCAGAAGACCTAGCAACATCTTACTAACCACCCAGAAAACACCTATAACACCACAGACACCATTAAAAACGCCCTAGTAACTACCCAGATTGGCCTAGCAACTGCACAGCAACACCCTGGCAACCTTCCACAACACCCAACAAAACCAGCCAGTGCATCCTAGCAACTACCCAGAACACCTCATAGCAACGCCCTAGCGATCACTCACAAGCATCCTGCCAACACACACACACAAATTAAGATTGGTGGTTTTGAATTGAGCCAATAAGCAACTACCTAGCAACCACCCAGATTATCCTAGCAACACCCTAACAACCTCACAGAAGACCTATAGCAATGCCCTAACAACCACCCAGAAAACACTAGCAAGCATTTATCAGCATGTTCAAAGTTTCTTTATTTAACCCTCATGTAGGGATGCTGATCTCTCTCTCTCTCTTCACTACAATAGAACTGATTTACACTCTCACAGCTGCTAAAATCACGGAAGCTTTGTGCTGTAATCTACGTGAAACACAGAAGAACACACACACCGTGTGAGCCACCCTGTGTCAGATAATAAACCCCTGCCCTGCGGCCTTACTGAATTCAGCCCGTCTCTCTCTCTCTCTCTCACAAAAGCTGTATATAGCTCTATATGTGTGCGAAAAAAGACGCCATAACCATAATCACAGAAAAATATTGTATACTGACCGACTTATAATAGCTCAAAAAGATCAGCTGAACTGAGCACACACCGAAACACTGATCTTAGAATTCTCTAAATATGAAATGTGTCCTATTTTAAAGGAACAGTTCACCCAAAAATAAGAAGTCGTCATTTTTTTTATTCACCCTCACATCATTCCAAATCCATACACTGTGAACTATTTAGAGAAAGTAAAGACTCTTTATGCAATACATACATACATAAATAAATAAAATATATTTAAAGTGAACATGAAATATTATTTTACCTGCATAAAGAGAAAGAAAAGATGTAGGATAGGACTTGATTTTATCCATCTGGAATTTATTGGATGGTGAAAGCAGCGTTCAATAGCAGGCAGACTGGAACGTGAAGGCTAAAAGAGCATCTCCATGTATCCCAATCGTAATGTTTCTTTTTCCCTATCATTATGAATGTCATTACCTGCAAAAGTAGCCTAAAGCAATTGCTAAATAGCTTTTTTGTTATCTGTTAACACCAACCAATAGCTCACATGGCCTTTGCGCAGTGTTACTTCAGTATAATTTAAATAATATTATAGTTTTTATTAAAGGAATATTTCACTCAATTTAAATTTGCTTAAAATGTACCCAACCTCAGGCCATCCACAATGTAGATGAGTTTGTTTCTTCATCAGAATAGATTTGGAAAAATTTAGCATTTCATCACTTGCTCACCAATGGATGCTCTGCAGTGAATGGGTGCCGTCAGAATGAGAGTCCAAACAGCTGATAAAAACATCACAATAATCCACAATCAATCACAGATCAAGCACCGTTTACAAGCAAAAACAGACCAAAGCAGTTGTAAACAAACAGGTGGATTTTGCTGTGAGAGGACAACAGGGGATGGACTTTTCCACTGGAGGAAGTGTTATTATGGATTATGGAGTCGTATTTTAGCTGGAATTGATGGTTTAAAGTTAAAACACTTTTTCAGCTTTTGGCTTCACAAGACGTTAACTGATGGACTGGAGTGGTGTGGATTATTTATTGTGATGTTTTTATCAGCTGTTTGGACTCTCATTGTGACGGCACCCATTCACTGCAGAGGATCCATTTAAGTTATTTTAGTACTTCAAGTTAAAAGAAGTGAAAATTTTGCATTGCCAACTAGATGAAATTAAATACGTTTTTGTATGTTTTATTTCAGTTAACATTCAATTTATTTCAAGTAACAAAAATATTTTTATACGGTTTTGGTTCTAGTTAAGTACAATAACCCTGCCTTTTTTGACATTTTTTTTTAATATAACATGCACCAATGAATCGTTTATAAAAAGATCAGGAATGTGTATTCAGAAAGTAAACAATCACATTTTATGGTCCTAATTCATGGTCATGATTGCATTAGACTGGGTTTTCTAGCAGGTGTGTGTTCAGTCAGCTTCCATCCCACTGCTTGTTGTTGTTGTACGGTGAGTCGGGTTGCATATTTATCCTCCCTCGAGGACCCTCGCTGTTCTCTGTCTTTGGCCTAGATACAGATCGGTGGTGTGGATTCTTACACCGCTGCCTCGTCCTGCAAAACACGTCATTCTCGCCGGGCTCTCCGGCCGTCCTCACACTCGCTCTCCGCTGGTTTAAGTCGTTAGCACGTTATTCACCCTCCACCTGACAGCAGCAACAGAGTCTGTCTGCTCGCAGTCACACGCCGCTGTTCACAGCGAGTGGCCTCCACAGGTCGCCTCCATTCGCTCCACATGTGTTAAAAGCAACAGGGCTGCATGTAAGCACGTTATCCTGCTGACTGACAACCGAGAAAGAGAGAGAAGACGGCGATCGAACGACCATGCGCGAGGAGAGAAAACAAGGGAACAGAGGGGGAGAAACAGAGGGACTGAAAACAAACAGACTCAGGAAATAAATAAATAATACTTCATTCAATGTAATAGATTAATAAATATTAAGTTTAGTTATTAAAATGTCAAATTATATTAATAAATATATATTAGATAAACAATTGATTTCTGCACAGATTGTTACACAAGAGCTGACATGATTAGTGTCACTCATTTACTTGCATTTAAATAAAGAAATAATCAATAACAAACTGACCCAGAAATACTGTTATTCAATTTTACACTACCATTCAAACGTTTGGTAAGATTCTTTTTTAATATTTTTGTAAAAAAATAAAAATAAAAGGTATTTTGCTCACCAAGGCTACATTCATTTGATCAAAAATAACAGTAATGATGTGAAATATTTTTTTTGTGAACATATTTTAAAATGTAATTTATTCCTGTGATCAAAGCTGAATTTTCAGCATCATTAGGCCTACTCCAGTCTTCAGTGTCACATGATCCTTCCGAAATCATTCTAATATGCTGATTTGTGGCTCAAGAAACATTTCTAATGATCAACAATGTTGATAACAGTTGTTTTCAATGTGGTCTCAGACTTTTGGATCCCACAGTAAATGGACTATATACTGTATAACAGCATGCAACAGCAGCATTCGGCTGGCATCTGTCCCCGGCTGTTTGATAGTCCCAGTCCATCCCTGGAAAGAATAAAGAGAAAGAAAATGAAAAATGAAATTGTGGAGAACAGAGCTCAGCGTGCACCCACACACAGCTGGATAAACAGATCAACAAAACGCTGATGCAACGCATTCTGTCTCTTTCCGCAAGGCCCTTCTCATCTGGTTATTAAGGTCACGCTTGTTTTTTTATAATTCTTGTTTGGTCGGAGGAGTGAAACCTCAAGTTTCAGGCACAAAACTAATTAGCCATCGCCTCTAATGAGCGCGTGGCGGTACGAGTGGGAGAGAGTGAAATCACGCCACTGGATTGGATGCAGGGCAGCAGCTGATTGGTCCTTCAGGTTTAATATGCACGCTTCGGTTGCAGGCGACGGGGGAGTATCCAGATGGATCCAGGTGTAGGCAGCTTTCGCTGGCAGTCCGTCAGGATTGGATGATCTGGGGGTCACGTGACCTCCAGCCTGAACAACTTGTGTTTGTGTTAAAAATGTGCTGTAACAGGCATCTGAGGGCTTAGTCATGCTGCGCTGCTTCTGATGTGGCTCTTACTTTATCCCTGATGCGCGGCATGCATACAAACACATGCTCACAGGCTGCCAGACGCTCCATCTAAAACTTTACTTGCTTCTGCAGTGAGAACAGATCCACCTTGATGTACTACATTTACACTGCAAGGCCTGATGAATAGATGGGATATGTTGACATCTGTTTAGATTCATTAGAGACACAAGCGACTGCGTTTACTCCACCAAGACACACTATGTTATCATTAGTTTGCTTTTAAAGTACTAGTCTTTTTTTGGACAAAATTTAAGTCATAATAAAACATTTTCCTTCTTTTGTGTCTAAATTATTAAAGAAATAAAAAAATACATTTATAAATGGATGAAAAAAGTGCATCTTATATATATATATATATATATATATATATATATATATATATACTTATTTCTTCGAATTATTTAAATTAATTTAAAAATAAATGATAATAAAAGACATACAATTTACAGTCAAATTCATCATCTGCATTTATATATATATATATATATATATATATATATATATATATATATATATATATATATATATATCTCT
>NW_015506267.1:128255-146591 GCF_001515645.1 Sinocyclocheilus grahami | reverse complement strand
TATATATATATATATATATATATATATATATATATATATATATATATATATACTGCTCTGTTGTCCTTGGTTTAATCAAAACAGACTCTGTTTACTTGATACACTGGTAAACAATTCACTATTGCACAAAGTCTTCATAAGCTTTCATCAAAATGTAAGATCCTGTTTCACCTCTGAATCGACTTTCTTTTTCAGCTGACATCACAAATCCCTCTTTTCAATCTCTCAACTTCAGTTTTCACAATCCATTTGTTTCCTGATGTATAAAGTCAAGTCCTACTCTACATATTTCACTCTGAAACACACCACGTTATGGAAGTAAAACAAGTATCAGTTGTGCTAACCCTTTAATTAAGCCAATCTAAAGCGAGCAAGAACTAAATGAGCAGGGAACATTGTTAATAAAGATGACTGACCCCTACATAACCACAGCCATCTAATGCTCGAGGCCGACTGTATCAATATGCAGAATCCATAAAGCAGACCAGTTAAAATATGAAGAGATTAATGCAGTGCCATGCCACAATCCATAATGCGAAAGGCCACATTTGTGTTCGTGTTTGAAAACTCGATCTGGCTGCTTCGTCCTGCCCTTTAAAACTGATAACTAAATCTGTGTTCTCCGTGAGCTGTTTGCATGCACCCTCGGTTTGATATGCATCAAAGCCAATTACATGCATAGGTGACTCCTATTAGCGAGAGTAGATCAATGTCACTAAGAGGGATTCGATAATTAAATCAATTTAACAATCAACTCACTAAACGAATGCGGGTGATGCTGAAATTAATCTGGAACGACCAGGCAATTGTTGATGTCCTTTCCGTGCGCTGAGGATATTCCGGAGGAATGATCATGGCTTGGCTGGAGTCCAGCTCTAGAGGCAAAACTGAGGTTAAGAGCGTTTGGATGGGTTTGAGGAGTCATGAATTATGCTCCTCTTCAGCAGCGCTTCATTTAAATGTCTATTTTTTTCATTTTAGTTTAGTTTGTTTGGAGAAAGAGATGATCAAGTCGTGGTGGTGAGCAAATATCTGGAGAGAAAAAGATATGAAAGTCTGGTTAAAGGAGTAGTTCACCCAAAAAGGAAATTTGCTGAAAATGTACTCACCCTGAGGCCATTCGAAATGTAGATGAGTTTATTTGTTCATGGGAACAAATTTGGAGAAATCTAGCAACACTTGCTCACCAATGGATCCTCTGCAGTGAATGGGTGCCGTCAGAATCAGAGTCCAAACAGCTGATAAAAACATCACAATAATCCACAAGTAATCCACACCACTCCAGTCCATCAATGAATGTCTGGTGAGGCAAAAAGCTGTGTGTTTGTAAGAAGAATCCATCAAGAAGTTTTTAACTTCAAACCATTGCTTCCAACTAAAATACGAGTCCTCTATCCATAATATTGCTTTCAGTGAAAAAGTCATCTCATCTGAATCAGGAGAGAAATATGCACAGATCGTTATTAGCAAAAACAGTCCAGAACAGTTCTAAACAAATATGTCAGTGGATTTTCACTGGAATAAGCGTTATTATAGATTATGGACTCATATTTTGGCCAGAAGCAGTGGTTGGAAGTTAAAACGTCATACTGATGGATTTGTTTCTTACAAACACGCAGCTTTTGGCTTTAACTGATGGACTGGATTGGTGTGGATTACTTGTGGATTATTGTGATGTTTTTATCAGATGTTTGGACTCTCATTCTGACGGCACCCATTCACTGCAGAGCATCCATTGGTGAGCAAGTGATGCAATGCTACATTTCTCCAAATCTGATGAAGAAACAAACTCATCTACAGCTCAGATAGCCTGAAGGTGAGTACATTTTCTGCAAATGTTAAATTTTTGGGTGAACTATTCCTATAAAGGGTGAGTGTGTAAATCCAAGTGAGGGCAGATATTGTAGAGCAGAGGGTAACTATACCTGGAGAGAGTGATCCATTTGCAATCCCGTTCATTTACAGTTGCTTGGTCCTCATGACCCACTGGAAGTGTATGCTTTGAATTTTGCTGATCTTTAGACACTCATTTCTGCATATACAGGTCTTTTAAAATCATTTTTAATGTCCTGCCATCACTGATGGCACAGATGGGTAAAAATAAGTGCATTTCACACTTTTAAGAGTGTCGTTCAGAATTAAAGAATTGCCTCTTTTTTAGGTCATGACTTGGAAATGAAGTATGCTTATTTTCAATTCAATTCTCAATGGCACACAACCATGGCTTTTAGGAGCTTCCAGCAAAATTGAGCACTGGCAAAACATCTTCTATAATATAATTAAACAGTTGCATTTTCTGTGTTGCTTGCAAAAATGCTTATTTAGTCAGAATATAACATAATGGATACTCCTGAATGACTATCCACCACAACAGAATGAAAGTTCCCTCAATTGTCAAACTTATTTACCAATTTAGCTGTTCGGTTTCACTGAGGGTGAGTAAACACTCAGAAACGCAGGGAAAAGAGAATCCAAGTACAAGTTAACTCTGTGAAAAATCTTTAGCAATACTTCTGCACCAAAATATCCAATCTGACAAGCCTTCTGAAGAGCGTCCATAAATAAAGATGGCTGACTATTGTCAAACGCCACGCTTCAAAGTCAGGCTCCCTCCAGAGGAATGGAGACGAACTGAGATATTGATGCCGATTCTTTAAACTTTTATCATTTGGTTTCGAGTTGGCTGCCAGTTCAGAGGGAAGCCCTGGTTGTGTGTCAATAACTTCATTTTATGCTCGTTTGTGTGCAATATTCAGCAGCACTGTTGACTTACTGTAAATCTTTTGTTTTTGGTCTCCTCATCTCATCAGGAGAGTTTTCAGAGTCATCTGCAATGCTGTCGCTCTCACAGTGGCACTTTCAAATTATGAAGCTTCATTTGCGCTGAAAATGTTGAATTATTAAGTGTAAGCGCGCTCTCCAACGCGCGTTCCGCTCGAGCTCCAACTGTGCCCGACATAATCTCATCTAAATGCGTCCGCTCTCGCTTTCAGCTACCCAGTTAGAGCAGATAAAAATATTAAAGCAATCTGCCTTCAGAAGAGATTAAAATACTCACCCCGGGTTCAATCTCATATGCGGCTCTTGACAGAAAGACATGTTGAGCTGTCTGTGAAAATGGGCTTTCATTTAAAGTCGGTGAGAGTTAGTGGAAAGCTGAAATGAGCGGCGTAAACACCGGACGTCAGGCCATCGCTCTTTCGTTAAAATCCACGCGTTGATGGATTACGGGATCGCGGCGGCCCTGCGACTGAACGACGCCGTTCCTCTGGTATCATAGATCTGCGGCTGACGTTACTACCAGTATTCCATATTTTGTTTGCACAGGAAATGAATGACAGAAATGACACTGAGTCGGAGTTGGGAGGGGTTAACGTTGTTTACGGCAAACTTAATGTATGAATTAAAGTGGTCATATAATGCGATTTCAATTTTTCCTTTCTCTTTGGAGTGTTACAAGCTCTTGGTGCATAAAGAAGATCTGTAAAGTTGCAAAGACTAAAGTCTCAAATCCAAAGAGATATACTTTATAAAAGTTAAGAGTCAACCACGCCTACCTAAAACGGCTCGTTCTAACACGCCCCCACATATCTACATCACTGTGTGGGCGGCATTATGCAACTCTTCCCACATCTTCACGCAAAGAAAGAAGGCGTAACTTTTATTCTCGCTGTAGTATTGTTGCCGCCGCCGCCATGTCATGAAGGTGCTGTGTGCTTCGTTGTGAAAGCGAAACTACTTTGTTTGGCCTTCCAAAAGAGGACGATATCTGATTCGTCATGCCTGGAGCTGATCCGTGCTGGTCGCTGAGGAAATACTTCAACTTCGCGCTGTCGATCGTCGGATCGGCTTTCACCGTTGACGAAGCGGAGTCCAGCACGGGGTCGTCACATGTGGTTGCCGCAGGCATCACAATATGGTAAGGGGCGTAACATTTCCGTCACACGCTTGAGGAATTCGGCCAATCACAACGCACTGGATAGCTGGTCAATCACAGCACACCTCGCTTTTCAGACCGATGAGCTTTGTAAAAAGCGACGAGTTTCATAAAGGCGGGGCATAGAGGAGAAACAATAATGTACAGTATGTGGAAAATAATGTGTTTTTTAAACCGCATAAACACATTTCATTACACCAAATACACAAAATAATGTTCTTTTTAGCAGCATCGTATGACCCCTTTAAAAATGACCTAGCAAGATGTTTTTTATCAACAGTCAAGAGTAGCCTATAGTTAAACCAGAATAAGGTGGACTGTTGCTCTTAGTTTGCTGGTTTTAGGGGTGTTCAGACTAGCTTGATCAGGCAGGGAGACCAGCAAACCACTTTAGGCCAGTTTCAGTTTGTCAAAACATCTCATGAGGACATATTTAATACAGTCTGATCTATTATGGTGCATGTGAAACTAGAAAGCACTTTCTTGATTTGGCAAACTCTAAATTGATTGTCTGGCTTCTGTTCACCAAATCGAGTTAACACGGTACTGGTTTCAACGCTTTTGAGAAATAACTAATTTGTGAATTTACCCAAATTTTCCTGCATCAAAACTATGAAAGATACTTTAGGCACTTATAGCAAGTAAACTTGATATCCAAGAGCAGAACTCAATATGCAACTTTTGAGTTATGAGTTTGGAGAAACGATGAGCAGGCCAACTTTTTACTTTTGGACAGGAAAATGCGGATCATTCTGGCAAACATTTTTATATTTATTTTATTTTAATTAAATTAATTGAGAATATAATAATAGACTGGCATGAAATAATATGTTTATTTATCAATTAATAATATATAAATACATTAAAAATTATAAATTCCTATGGCATGTGATATTACAAATAATATTGTACCATTTTAATATTCAATTTATTAATTCAATTATTTATTTATTATTAATTATTATTTAATCCCAGTGATATAATAATAGACTGGCACGAAATACCACATTTATTTATTAATAATTAATATCATTATAATAAATATAAAGAAATTAGAAATAATAATGATATTTATTACAGGAACGTGCTCACAGACATCCGTGGTACTTTGGACACAGATACTGTATGTGAATTTTAAAGTCAATCAGACTAACGGATGCATAGTTATAGCTGTGGTTATAGTGTCCAGACTCCGCGATTTTTCCAAAGTGACTTCAGATTGAGGTCTTACATATGTGTATCGAGTTTGGCGTAAATATCTAATTCCATTGAAGTTATAGCAGTTTTAGGAAAAGTGGAAAAGAATATTTCTGCACTGATTTGATTACGATTGGGTGAAAAACCTAGGATTAGTTTGCTAAAGTAGGTTTTTTCGTAGTAGGAAATTTCGTGAACAAATCCATCACGTGCGTTTTGTTCATCCCCATGATACACTTGAGTCTATGACAAGTGCTTTAGGAATTATGAGAGATTTTGTACTTTTGATCGCTGTAGCCTTCGGGGTGAGCCTTGGTGACATTGTAGACGGAGTGGGTAAGTGACATGACATGTGGCCAAGTATGGTGACCCATACTTGGCTCTGCATTTAACCCATCCTAAGTGCACACACACAGCAGTGAACACACACCCGGCGCAGTGGGCAGCCATTTTATGCCCAGGGAGCAGTTGGGGGTTCGGTGCCTTTCTCAAGGGCACCTCAGTCGTGGTATTGAAGGTGGAAGAGAGCGCTGTACATTCACTCCCCCCACCTACAATCCCTGCCAGTACGAGACTCGAACCCACAACCTTCGGTTATGAGTCCGACTCTCTAACCATTAGGCCACGACTTCCACCAGGGTACTACCATAGTTATAAGTGCTACGCACTTGAACCCCTAATAAATACACAGAAAAAAAAAAGATACAAAAGCTGTCACTGGGGCAGTACCTTTTCGAAAGGTACGAATATGTACCATTAAGGTACTTATATGCAAAAAAATGATCTCTATGAAGAATTTCAGTCAGGTTTCAGGCCCCACCATAGCACAGAAACTGCACTTGTTAAAATTACAAATGACTTGCTTCTTGCGTCAGACCAAGGCTGTGTCTCATTGCTAGTTTTACTTGATCTTAGTGCTGCATTCGATACTATAGATCATGACATACTCATAGATCCTATTTAGGGGTACTAATGTGTACCTTGTGAAAAGGCTTCTAAATAATTCATAAAATCAAAATGAAATGTGGCTAGTCATTTTACAGTGAACCCGACTTTAAGTTCTAATTCAAAGATCTGGCTATGCAAGACTAGTCCTGACCCAGAGATACAGCCATGCGGTGCAGCTGTTCATAGCTTTGCTGTCATGTTAGCAGTGTGCTAATCGCACGGCAGGGGCTCACCCGCTAAAAAACAAGATCTTTAGTACCGACTTAGTCCTCCTTGACCCCTGCAGAGTCTTTGATTCAGTCACCGAGCTTCAAGATGTCCGAAACCTCCAGCTTCCCTGGCGTCTTCCACATCAATCCCTCGACATAATGGCTCTGCCTCCTCAATGAATTTAGATTTTTATGCAGCTTAATTATGATTGGGCTGCGCTGCATGTCAGCACTGAGGCGGGTTTGAAGTGCAGTAATGAGTGGAATCTGGCCTTTTTTCCATCAGAGGTGCGCTTTGAATGTCGTCGTCTTCAATCAGCGGCATGTGTCCGGGCCTGTTCAGAGACGTCAACACGAAGGATGTTTCATCTATTTTTGTGCGCTCTTATTTTGTGTTCTCCTCATCGGGGAGGATCTTTGGCCTTCTGTCCCGCGCGTCTCTGCATCTGCATGGATTTAATAACAAACAGGACGTCAGTTGAAAGGCATTTTAATGTGACAGCGTTTTTAGTGTGTCCAAATCTTACCTGCTGCGACGGTTAAACAGTTCTATATGTCAACTCGATTTAGAGATTGTCTGCTCAAATTGTCTGTTGTTTGTCTTTAAAGGAACGCCTCAGTCATCCTGCAGGGGTTCTTGTAAAGGTATCGCTGAAATTTGCACATGAAAGTCCTCGTCATTCAGACCTGCAGCAAGTACAAATATATTCTTATGCATTTATTCAACCTCACACATCAAAGCTGGACTCACTAAACAGTGTACAGTCCTGCTGATGTTATTTTACTTTAAAACCCTCATTTAAACCCAGGGTTATTGTAGTTAACTAAAACCAGTTAATAAATGTTAAGTGATATTATATAAGTTTAGGATCAGTAAGATTTTTAAAGACGTCTCTTCTGCTCATTAAGGCTGCATTTATTTGATCAAAAATACAGTAATATTGTGAAATATTATTACAATTTAAATGAACAGTTTTCTATTTCATTATACTTTTAAATATAATTTATTTCTGTGATGCGCAGCTGTATTTTCAGCATCATTACTCCAGGCTTCAGTGTCACATGATCCTTCAGAAATCATTCTAATATGCTGATTTATTGTCAATGTTGGAAACATTTGTGCTGCTTATTTTTTGGAGCCTGTGATACTTTTTTCAGCATTCTTTGATAAATAAAAAGTTCAAAAGAACAGAATTGATTCAAAATAGAAATATTTTCAAACAATATAAGTCTATAACTTTTTATCAATTTAACACATCCTTGCTGAACAAAAGTATTAATTTCTTTAAAAAAAAGTACTTCCCCCGAACTTTTGAATGGTAGTATATATTGCTATAAAACATTTCTATTTTAAATAAATGTTGTTCTTTTGAACTTTTTATTCATTTAGTATAATTTGATGCACTAAAATAACTAAAACTGAAGTAAAAATATATATTTAAAAATTTACATAGACTTAATTTAAAATAATAAAAAAATACAAATAAAATAAAAATGACAGAAAAAACTAAAATGAAAATTGAAATTATAACTATAATAGCATCTCAATCATAAAAAATAACAGATTTAAACAATATTTTATTTATGCAATTGCTCTAAATGTTTTGAGAATCACAAACCGCTAGTTATATATTGAATTGTCAAAAACAGTTAATTTATATAATTTATTTATAAATGTTAATTTATAAATAAATTACATAGCTGTATTTTATATATATATATATATATGAATTCATAACAGAATTCAATTGAATTCATTGTTATTTAAATGTATGAAAATTAATCTAAAGTGCCATAACATTAGTCTATATACTTGCACCCTATAATACAAGAGATTATTATTTAAGCATGCTTTATTCCTCCTTTTATGTTAGTCATCTTGTACATTATTGCATTAGACTATTATTAGCAAAGAGAGGATGGTCTGATATGAAACTGGACAGATAGAGGCTGCTGGTGTTCAGTACCTGTGTTCTCCTGCAGTAGATTTATGACAGTGAATGAGCTTTTGTTAATTAGCAGAGGAAACTCTCTATTTCTCTCTTCCATTGATTTTCACATTCTCTCTTCTCTTTCTTGTCGTTTGTCTTAGCGGGGGATTACAGTACTTGTTCACAGAGCTTTGAGTCCAGTTCTGCTACACAATCATTTTCTCATGTTAGACTCACACATTCTGACTGCGTCCGAAATCAGAAGCAGCTGCATTAACCTCCGGCCAGCTCTGAAGGAAACTGGCTTCTGCCTTCCAATGTGCATCTTATGATCTACAACAATTTCAAAATGAGAGAAGATGTTTAATCAAAACATACAGTAAAAAGTCATTTAAAGACAGAAATCATTCCACATTTTTCAGTTGTCAATAAATAAAGTATATATAAATATATATAAAATAGAGATTACTTAATACTTAAATCAAAACATATAATTAAAACAATATTTACCTCCTTCCATCACTACTTTTTATTCTCTTTATTTCATTAATTATGAACTGCATGCAAGATAGCTTATGACATAGATACATTTTTAAATATAATATAAATAAATGAATAAATACACACACACTCATATATATATATATATATATATATATATCCTCAATGACATATGCAGCCTTCGAATGCGACCTCCGGAGGACGCAGCCTTCTAAATGAGACACAGCTTATGTTTCATGGCCTTTGGTCAGGATGTACAGGTGTATGTGTGTTTGTCTATCCTCTGATGTAACCTGCTGACGTATGCAGAAGAAATCAGGCCTAAACCCCAGAGGGCCGCGGTGACCCACACACCTCTGCGCAAGCACAAAACAACCAACATTTACAGACAAACACGCCAACATGCACAAAACAAGTCAAGTCACCTTTATTTGTATAGCGCTTTATACAATACTGGTTGTGTCAAAGCAGCTTTACAGTGTCAAACAGGAAAATAGTTTGTCAATAATGCAAGACGACAATAACAAACAGTCAATTTTCCAGCTAAAGTCAGTTCATTGATGATACAGTGCTGTCATCATCCAGTTCAGCTCTCTTCCAATAGTGTCTGTGCAACCAGTCAAGTGTCCCCAGCTAAGCAAGCCAAAGGCGACAGTGGCAAGGAACCAAAACTCCATCGGTGACAGAAATGGAGAAAAAACCTTGGGAGAAACCAGGCTCCATCGGGGGGCCAGTTCTCCTCTGGCCAGACGAAACCAGGCTGCAACACAGGTCAGATTGTGCAGAGGACTCATCTGGTTCCCGTAGTCTTGTACCAATGGTCGTTGAGGTGATGAGGTCTTCGCAGGGCGCATCTAGTTGACATGGTCTCCGCTGACATTCAGGGCTGCAGAGGTCGTCTCTAGCTGCTGATCCACCATCTGATCTGGATACAGACTGGATCTGTATGGCGGTAAGGTGACCTCGGAATAAGAATGAAAGAGACTAATATTAGCATAGATGCCATTCTTCTTACGATGTAGCGAGTACATCGCGTGTAAACTCCATCGGTGACAGAAATGGAGAAAAAACCTTGGGAGAAACCAGGCTCCATCGGGGGGCCAGTTCTCCTCTGGCCAGACGAAACCAGGCTGCAACACAGGTCAGATTGTGCAGAGGACTCATCTGGTTCCCGTAGTCTTGTACCAATGGTCGTTGAGGTGATGAGGTCTTCGCAGGGCGCATCTAGTTGACATGGTCTCCGCTGACATTCAGGGCTGCAGAGGTCGTCTCTAGCTGCTGATCCACCATCTGATCTGGATACAGACTGGATCTGTATGGCGGTAAGGTGACCTCGGAATAAGAATGAAAGAGACTAATATTAGCATAGATGCCATTCTTCTTACGATGTAGCGAGTACATCGCGTGTTATGGGAAGTGTTCCCGGTTCCGGTTGACCTAATTCATGCAGCCTAACAATCCTTTAACGGATTTGACTATTAGAAATGTGATAATGTGTTATTTGTAAGCCAGGTTAAAAAGTCAGAGATCTCAACGTGAACTCAAATGATCTTGAGCTGCTATCCACAACTATTGACTCATTTGAGTCTAAAGATGTTTTAGGGAAAAAATTATTAAACTGTTTGATTAAAGGGGTCATATGATGCTGCTAAAAAGACCATTATTTTGTGTATTTGGTGTAGTGAAATGTGTTTATGCGGTTTAAGGTTCACAAAAAACATTATTTTCCACATACTATACATTAATGTTTCTCCTCTATGCCCCGCCTTTCTGAAACGCGTCGATTTTTACAAAGCTCATCGGTCTGAAAAAGCGAGGTGTGCTGTGATTGGCCGAATACCTCAAGCGTGTGACGGAAATGTTACGTCCCTACCATATTGTGATGCCTGCGGCAACCACATGTCACGACCCCGTGCTGGACTCCGCTTCGTCCACGGTGAAAGACATTCTGGCGATCCACAGTGCAAAGTTGTAGCATTTCCTCAGCGACCAGCACGGATCAGCTCTAGGCATGACGAAGCAAATATCGTCCTCTTTTGGAAGACCACAACAAAACACACAGCGTCTTCAGGACATGGCTGCAGCGTCAACAATACTACAGCGAGAATAAAAGTTACGCCTTCTTTCTTTGCGTAAACATTTGCCCGGCGTTATGCAAATCTTCCCACATAGTGATGTAGATATGTGGGGGCGTGTTAGAACGAGCTGTTTTAGGTAGGCGTGGCTGACTCTTAACTTTTATAAAGAATATCTCTTTGGATTTGAGACTTTAGTCTTTGCAACTTTACAGATCTTCTTTATGCACCAAGAGCTTGTAACACTCCAAAGAGAAAGGAAAAATTGAAATCGCATCATATGAACACTTTAAGCAAAAATTATTGAACTGCCTCTCTGTTAAGCCTCCTGAGCTCTAAAGGAGCAACGTCTAAGCCAGTGGTTCCTGGAGGCACCACAACACTGCACATTTTGCATGTCACCTTTCTCTGACACACAGGGGTGGATTTAGTGATTTGGGGGCCCCAGGCAAAATACAGGAATGGGGCCCTATACAATTTCACACATTTACAACCTTGATGTTCCTTTCACTGTTGCTCGCTGCTGCACGACCGTGTCCCATAGTTGTGTCTAATCTTTTAGATTGTTCATGTACATGTTATAAATAAAGGATTTCTTTAATGTTGTAAATCCCTTGTTCACATTTAAACAGGTTATAATAGTATTAGAGTAGGTTGGACACTAGGTGGTGTGTTGGGGTCATTTTCACTATGCAATTGTCTACACAACGCAAGGCTGTCTAATTCTAAACTTTAAAATATTCATATATGTTTTATTTATTTTAATTGCACATTTAAATTTAAACTGAAGGAAATTATAAATGTACATGGTTAAGGATTATTTCAACCAAACATGAAGTGTGCCTGTGTGGAAAGGGACTGTGCATGGTCCTTTCGTTTGAATTTTTCAGGATGATTATTTTACATTTTAACAAAAAAAAAAAACATGTATAATTAATTAAAATCATGAAACTTGTTTAATTTAACAGCAGTTTAGGCCTATTAAAAGTTTAACAAAAATTACATTCTTAGGGCCCAAATTCTGCGATTTCCTACAATAACAGGGCCCTATGAAATTTTAATTGTATTTATTTTTTAGAAATTCTGTGTTGTGTATTTTCATTTTTCTGGTAATCAAATGAAGGCAAAAACATGAATGATCTTTTATTCCAATGAAAATTAAATGAGAATGTATCTTTTGTACATTCAAAATGCTACACAACAGAAGGTTACTGTGTAACGAGCAATGTCACAGAATTCGTCAACTATTGAATGAATAAATCAAATGCAATTCAGTACACTTCAATCAAACCGCGATATGGACTAGTGTATGTGAATATTAAATGGGAAAAATACTATTTAGCTACTACAGACGACAACCGCGAGTGTTGCTCGTGCAATAGCAAACGAAATGCGCGTCTGCGCCGTTCATTCCGCGTTACACAGTAAATTCCGTTTTTATGAATAGATTCCGGGATTCCGTCCCCATTTTCTACATCGCCCTACTTTTGCTAAGAAGCACGTTCAACGCGGACGCACAGACGGTTGTCGTGGTAATGAACACCAGAGCAACCACTTGCGCGTTCGCATTGAACGCGCATCTCGCATATAAAAAGCATTTTAGGGGGCCCTTGGCTTTTGGGGGCCCAAGGCAGTCGCCTACCTTTGCCTAATGGTTAAGTCCGCCTCTGCTGACACACCAATTTCAGGTCTTGGAGTCTCTACTAATGAGCTGATGATCTGAATCAGGTGTGTTTGATTAAGGAGACATGCAAAACATGCAGTGTTGGGGTGCCTCAAGGACCAGGGTTGGGAACCACTGGTCTAAGCAATACAGCAATACAACTTAACTAACATTTACAATGAGCAGTAGCCTACATTTGATACAGTATTTAGTGATTTTTGTTAACATTAGTACATTAGTTTGTATCTGTTCATTATTACAGTATTTCATGTTAGCTCAGATTCATAAAATAATATCAGTATTATTTTGCTATCATTGAGATACTATTATAGTTTTTATTAATATTTTGAATTAATTGCTATATTTTTCGGTTTCATTTTTAATGTTAATGTTTTAGTAATTCTGTTGGGTTTTTGTAATTTGTATTATATTTAAAATAGTTAAACATTGTTTTTGTTAATTTTATATCAGTTTTAGTTATTTTAGTTAAACTAAATGCATCAGAAATGTTGCCTTAGCGAATACCTTAAATAAAATAAGTTTTTTTTTATTTAATTGCAGTTAACACTTATCACTTGCAGTTATTATAACTTTTGATTTTAGTAATGTATTAATAAATGTTGAAATTAACATGAACTAAGATCAACAAAAGCTTTAGAAGTATTTTTCATTGTTAGTTCGTGCTAACTAATGTAGTTAACTAATGTTAACAGATGGAAACTTATTGTAAAGTGTTACCAGTTTTTCCCTAATATTTTTTTATATATATATATATAATTTTTTTTGTTTGTTTTTTTCAGCTTTATATCAATTACCAAAACCCTTTTTTAATAGTTTTAGTAAACGATTACAACACTGGTAACCCGTGTAACACTATAACAGATCTAGCAGGATATAATGCGATGTAAACCTGCGGCTGTTTCTAAGGTGTTTTGACGGTCCAGAGTTCAGCTGACAGCAGAGACCGAATGAAGCCACACTCAGACATTTCCTACCCAGAAAGCTTAACTCTCATCTGATCTATCAGAGAGTTTATTCATATCAGCTCTGACTGGATGGGCCGCATGACATTTGGATATTTGAGGAGAGGTATTTTAACATTCCCAGTATCGAGAAAACGAGAAACACGCAATGCAAACGCTAAGGCACATAAAAGCGTGCAGCCTGGAGTGATGCTGCTGTTTCTGAAAGCTTGAGATTACTTTAAAAGCAAACATTCGTGGTTTTCTCTGAATAAGGAAACTGTAAAATAATAAATATATATAAACATAAATAAATAAATATAAATTGCTGATACATTTTAACATCTAAGTACAACCAAGCTGACACACCAATTTCAGGTCTTGGAGTCTCTACTAATGAGCTGATGATCTGAATCAGGTGTGTTTGATTAAGGAGACATGCAAAACATGCAGTGTTGGGGTGCCTCAAGGACCAGGGTTGGGAACCACTGGTCTAAGCAATACAACATTCAAATTTAACTAACATTTACAATGAGCAGTAGCCTACATTTGATACAGTATTTAGTGATTTTTGTTAACATTAGTTCATAAAAATGTATCTGTTCATTATTACAGTATTTCATGTTAGCTCAGATTCATAAAATAATATCAGTATTATTTTGCTATCATTGAGATACTATTATAGTTTTTATTAATATTTTGAATTAATTGCTATATTTTTCGGTTTCATTTTTAATGTTAATGTTTTAGTAATTCTGTTGGGTTTTTGTAATTTGTATTATATTTAAAATAGTTAAACATTGTTTTTGTTAATTTTATATCAGTTTTAGTTATTTTAGTTAAACTAAATGCATCAGAAATGTTGCCTTAGCGAATACCTTAAATAAAATAAGTTTTTTTTTATTTAATTGCAGTTAACACTTATCACTTGCAGTTATTATAACTTTTGATTTTAGTAATGTATTAATAAATGTTGAAATTAACATGAACTAAGATCAACAAAAGCTTTAGAAGTATTTTTCATTGTTAGTTCGTGCTAACTAATGTAGTTAACTAATGTTAACAGATGGAAACTTATTGTAAAGTGTTACCAGTTTTTCCCTAATATTTTTTTATATATATATATATAATTTTTTTTGTTTGTTTTTTTCAGCTTTATATCAATTACCAAAACCCTTTTTTAATAGTTTTAGTAAACGATTACAACACTGGTAACCCGTGTAACACTATAACAGATCTAGCAGGATATAATGCGATGTAAACCTGCGGCTGTTTCTAAGGTGTTTTGACGGTCCAGAGTTCAGCTGACAGCAGAGACCGAATGAAGCCACACTCAGACATTTCCTACCCAGAAAGCTTAACTCTCATCTGATCTATCAGAGAGTTTATTCATATCAGCTCTGACTGGATGGGCCGCATGACATTTGGATATTTGAGGAGAGGTATTTTAACATTCCCAGTATCGAGAAAACGAGAAACACGCAATGCAAACGCTAAGGCACATAAAAGCGTGGAGCCTGGAGTGATGCTGCTGTTTCTGAAAGCTTGAGATTACTTTAAAAGCAAACATTCGTGGTTTTCTCTGAATAAGGAAACTGTAAAATAATAAATATATATAAACATAAATAAATAAATATAAATTGCTGATACATTTTAACATCTAAGTACAACCAAGGAGGCATTTATATAGTTATTACTTATTTTATTATATGCTAGATGCTTTATGTGTGTGTGTATATATAGTATATGTGTGTATGCATGTGTTTATACATGTAAGCAAATATACAGTAATATAATAGTTGTATTATATACATACAGGTGCATCTCAATAAATTAGAATGTCGTGGAAAAGTTCATTTATTTCAGTAATTCAACTCAAATTGTGAAACTCGTGTATTAAATAAACAACTATTATATTATATTTGCTTACATGTATAAACACATGCATACATACATATAGTATATATACACACACACATAAAGCATCTAGCATATAATAAAATAAGTAATAACTATATAAATAATAACAAAATATATATTTATATCTATAATAAAACTATTATATTTGCGAACATATATAAACATACATAATTAAAAGTTCTTTATTAATCTCATATTGAAATATATATGATTTATGCTGAGGCAAAAACACAAGAAGTGCTTAAATAAATAAAATGTTATAAAAAAATGTTAATCTATTATTTATTTATATACAGTATATATATATATATATACTGTATATATACATACAATTTTCTCTCATATATATTTATTTATTTAATAGATGCTTCTATTAAAAGTGACAAATGAGGAATACATCTAAGCCATTTATACTGAGGCAATAACACAAGAAGTGCTTAAATAAACCAAATGAAAATTAATGAATAAACAAATAAAATCAAATGAATCTTAAATCTTCTGAAAGCTTCAGCTGACTTAAAAGCAAACCCTCGTGCTTTTCTCTGAATAAGCAGACGGTTAAACGAGAAGGAGTGAAGAAATAAACAAGGGATTCATTAAAAGGTTTCCGAGAGGATCGTGTGTGATGAATGTGGCACTTTCTGAGAGCCGCTGCCTCCGTAATGATCCTCTACAGTCTGCGGCGTCACGCTGTTTGCCCTGAACAACACGCTTCACACACACCGATCCGCAGCAATCCTGACCTCTCACACTCAAGATCTGCCCACACCAGCCAGAGCTTCATAATAACACGCAATGGGAGACATTTTTCTGCTGCCGGGTGTCAGATTATTTACATTATAGTTAATGAACAGAGATCGGCTCATAAATAAATGTATAGATTCAAGCAGGCTAAGAGGATCGAGTCGGTTCTGGATGGAAACGTCGGTAATGGGAGACAGCAACACTTCTGTCTGACTGAAGAACATTAAAGCGCCACCGCGTGTGCTTCAGGGTGTTTGGAGGCCAGCGGATGTCAGTCACTTGTGGAATTGAGGTCATTTCTGTTTACAATAGGGTTAATAACAGTTACCATCAGACTGTAGTCTGAATCTGAAACAATTACAAGTGCTCATCGGGGACAGAGGTGCAGGACAGACACAGAGATGAAGTCAAACTTCAAGAGGAATAACATCAGGAAGGTTGTTCATCACAATACCTGGAGAAATGTGCATTCTTCTCAATGGCAGTGGCACAGCACAGGCAGTGGTGAAGGACATGCACACGACCTCTGCAGTGACTTTCACATGAAGCCACGGGCAACTGACGTTACGTCAACTTTCAAAGACAGCAGACCGAAAATATGTCTACATTTTGGCAAAATAAAAGTCTGGCAAAACAATCTATAATGAGAAAAATCTGTGGATGAGTTGAAATATGTACCTCTATCTTCAGAAGAAGAGAGACACATGTTTTCAATGAGAGCTGTCAACTTCCAGGCCACAGTGACAACAGTGTGATGACATGTACTGCAATAAAGCTGAAAAAAGAGTTTATATGTAAATGCAAATATGCAATGCTTAAAATGGAATGCTTCAGACAGATTTAATGTGAACTCAGTTGTCACTAGCTCCTGCAAAAACCAAAGTCTATGAGCTCAAAACATGTTTACGCACAGGAGTGAGGACTGTATTTAGCTGCAGTGTGAACGCAGCTGACGTGAATCAAACCGCCGAGTGTGGATATTTACTCAGAAAGCACTGTTCATTACTCATCACTGAGGGTCTAACGGGCCGTGATCTTATCAGGGAGTCAGTCTATCCGGGCAGCCCTCAAGCCAAACAAACGGACAGAAACAAGATAATTACTTGCACTTAAACTGTTTAGCGTCACGTTGAAGCGGTCTGAGCGATCGTGAATGTGTCGGAGGATTTACAGACAGCAGTCCACGCCGCCGTTTACTGTTTTCAGGTATCTGTGCGTCTCGTTGCTGTTCTGCTGTGAGACGTAGATGAGATCTGAATGAAACATGCTTGTGAACTCGCTGCAGTGTGGCATTTCTATTTAGCTCTTCTCACTCTCTTTGCGACCATTATGTTTGAGGCCACATCTGCCGCTGTGATCCTGCAGGAAGAAGTTAAAGAAGTAGGAAACATGGCAGCTCAAAAACTTCATGCAGCTTCTTACTTCATAAGCCAATGTGAAGGAGCTGAGTCTCTGATTTATATGAGCTGTTGTTGGCTAACACTGACTTCATTTCATTTCTCAGACTTGCAATATATATAAAATATTTATTTATATAAAGCATAAAGTTTTACTTATGTAATGTTTGATGCAAATTGAATTACTAGGATTTTTCAAAGAACTGCATTCTGTTTATTTTGTGTTAGAATGTAATAAAATACAATATAAGACTATAGCTATATATAATCTCCTAAATTAAACAATAATATATTAAAATAATTAAATAATTAAATAAAAATAAATAAATAAATAAAACGATTAATAGTAAAAAACGTATGTAATTCCAAAAATAAAAATATATTTTACGCATATGAGATCTTACATATAAAAAGTTAAAGGATTTTTTTAAATAAAACATAATATCTCATACAACAATGTAATCTGATAGTTAAATTAAAGCATACTGTTTTAAATTAATATAATTAGTTTAAATATATATTAATCATAAAAATCAAGTAATAATCATACATATAAAAATAAAAACAATATAAACAATAAAGTATAACGTTTTAGATGAAGTTTAATGCCAACTGAGTTACTAAGATTTTTCAAAGAGTTGTAATATTTATTTTACATTAGAATGTAATACAATACAATATCAGACTAAAGTTATATAATCTGATAAATGACACAATAATATTAAATGAATTAAATTGATGTTAAAGAAAAACAGATTTAATACATTTATATTAATACATTATACTATAAACTATATAATATTAATATATATATATATATATATATATATATATATATATATATATATTATA
>NW_015506267.1:124023-127380 GCF_001515645.1 Sinocyclocheilus grahami | reverse complement strand
TATATATATTATAGATAAAAACATATTATATCATACTATAATTATCTATATCTATAATTATTAATCTGATTTAAAATTAATTAAATCATATATTACATTTAGTGAATATGATCATTAATAATTTAATAAAGTATAAAAGTATAAATAATAATGTAGTAATAAAGTATCAATAATAACAATATTCAGTCACTGTTTTTGTTAGCATCGTGCAGTTATAATGTATGTATAATGTATATAAATTCTGAGTATCTTGGACTCTTCCCAAGCTTGTACCTGTCCTGAAATCCTCCTCAGGTGATCTGCCGGTCACTGGGACAAGAGTGAAGGAGAACCTGCATCAAAAAGAAATGTCCTATCTGCAGGTTCAGTGGTGCGTATCTGAAATTCACCAGATAGAGGCAATTAGAGTCAGTGCTAATGAAACCACACTGATGAACAATCTCTCCACCAAACACCAGTCTACATTCATTACATTCAGCAGACAAACAAAACAGCGTCTGAGGAAGGACTGAGACAGACAGACAGCTGTGGTCCAGTGTAAACAATCAATACATGCCTGACCACCAGATGTACAGGACTGCAGCCTCATCTTCTCTTTTCCTTATCGTTTTATATTGCGATTAAAGTCAACATGATCTGCTGTTTTACATAATTACATGATATTAAACAAAAAAATTTAGAGCAGGGCTTTATTTTATCCATCAAAAATGACTGGATTGTTCAAAAAAAAAATGTTCAATGCTTTTTTACCTACTGATTAGCATTCAATTTTGATTCAGGAGTCTCAGGAATAATGTGCTTAAAAGAGATAAAAAAATTAAATTGCATCAGTTTTGATTACATGAGGAAGCCGTCTATAAGGAGTATAGTGAGTTGCAACATCAATGCGACTTCAAGCCGTTCATTTTCAATGCCTTTTCAATATCCTGTGACAGTGACAGCGATGTGGTGTTCAACAAAATTGGAAAAAATGTATGCAACTTTATACAAATGAGCTTAAAATCATTAGCTGTTCAGTATTGTTCTATTCACACTATGTTTAAATGCAAATGTAGCTTTATGCTAATGAGCAGTTATGCAATGCTTAAAATCCTGCACATCAACTTTGACACACTGCAGTGCTGATAATATAATTTGCATTGAAATTCCAGATTAAATTGGAAAAATATATATAAAATTGATTTATTTTCACTAGTGGTCTCTGATTTTTGGACCTCACTGTATTGACAACCATAAAGAGGCATGTGATCGTCGGCTAAGGACAAAAAGAAGGAAAGAACCATTTTTTTCCCATTTAATGTGAAAATAATAAGAATAATAACTAATAAGAATAATACATTTCATTATTTAAATTATAAAAATTAATTCAATAAATACATTACTATTTATTATTGTACTATAAAATAAAAAATATATATATATTTTAAATAATATAAATTTATAATAATAAATAATAAATAATATAATAATAATAAATAATATAGTATAAATTTAAAGAATTATTTATTATTGCACTATATAAAAAAAACTATTTTATTATTATTATAATCCTCAACATATTTTCATTTAAATTATAAAAATTAAACATCAATAAATATTATTAATTATTGTACTGCAAAATAGTATTTAATAATATTACTAAAATTTAAATTAATAATAATAATCCTAAAAATATTTTAATTATTTAAATGATAAAATATTAAACATTATAAAAATGGTTTATGACGCCCACCAATAAAGTGCATCCAGTTGTAGTAACGCCCACCATGACTGCAGCACTGAAGTAAGTCTGAATGGTGTTTAACGTCTGTGTCTCTCACTCGGTTGGCCTGGGGTCCAGATGTTGGTGAGTGGTCAGGCTGTCTGCGGCCGTCCTGAGCGCTCCGTCTCTCTCCATCTGACACAGAGTGAGTATGACAGACTCCTGGCCTCAGCTCAACCTCTGCTCTCCGCACCAGATGGTAACACATGTTCAGCTTTACCACTTGGCCTTCTTTCCACCTACTTCCGACCCCACCGCTGATTGGTCTGGAATTGCGATACTTCACGCACCGAGAGCAGATCATCGTGGCGTAGCACAGCAGCGACGTTCGAGCACTGGGAGAAATAATGATAAAAACTGATTATAAGTCTATTACGGCCACTCTGCAGGGCTGCAAGCTGAGCCGGGGAAGTGGAATCCCATTATCTAAGATGTCTGGATAATGGATTTTGCGTGAGGGGCTTTTTCAGGCACGGGGTATTGAGTGTTAGGAATATTATCTTCATGAAGCCTGTAATGATACCTGTGGGCTGGGCAATATGGGATGAAGAAACTCATCGCGGAGACGCCATCTACTCCCTCCTCGTCTTCTGCATCACTCAGTGTCTTGGCTTTCTGTCACTCTCTCTGGATTCTCGCTCTCCTCACCTGCTGTTATAAAAAGAGCGCTATTGTCAACATTACTTCGGTGTTGCTTAGCCAACTGTTTTAGTTCTCGCAAATGAATGTGATTGCAAATTACCAACCGAAACGGGTACAAAACTGGTGAGAGCATGACACAGATGTCAGATGTCTTGAATGTGTAATATCAAACATGCTCCAAAAGTTAGTTATCAAACTTGTAGCTCTCAAATAACTGACTTGAAACACTCTGTCTACAGTAGGAGAAAAACAAAAAGTGCTAAGCTACTGATGCAATACTTTATGAATTCCATTCAATTTACTTTATTGTCATTGTACAACGAAATTCTGACTGGTGAGTCTCAGTTACAAACAGGGGCAGACTTACCCATTAGGCAAAGGTAGGCATCCGCCTTGGGCCCCCAAAAGCCAAGGGCCCCCTAAAATGCTTTTCATATAGGAGATGCGCTTTAAGCTCTGACACGCGAAAGGTTGCTGTTTACGGTGTTTATTACCACGACAACCGTCCGAATTGAACGTGCTTTTTGTGTATCCTGCTTGAAGGAAATGAAAATATTATGCATCTGAAGCTGTAATTAAATATTGAGAAACAGTGTGTATTATATGTTTATAATTGTTTTAAATGCCGCATACTCATTTATGATAAGGAACCAAGTAGAGGACACATACGCAGTTACTCTTTTGGTTGATATAATCCTTAGGTGTGTAAATGTATAATTACCTTTTCATAATTTTTTTTCAGTTTTATTTAAATTTGTAGTTAAAATGTATTTTAAAGTTTAGAATTAGACAGCCTTTGCACACAGGCTTACGCTGGTAACTCATCAGTGGACTTTCCTCGTCAATTTAGGCTATATTTTTTCACACTTTTCTCATTCGATATTTCTGACGTTCCAAAAGCGCCTCCTACTGGCAGAGAATGAATGTTCATTTTCAATAATCCAGTCTGTAGT
>NW_015506267.1:115860-124005 GCF_001515645.1 Sinocyclocheilus grahami | reverse complement strand
GTTACTCTTTTGGTTGATATAATCCTTAGGTGTGTAAATGTATAATTACCTTGTCATAATTTTTTTTCTGTTTTATTTAAATTTGTAGTTAAAATGTATTTTAAAGTTTAGAATTAGACAGCCTTTGCACACAGGCTTACGCTGGTAACTCATCAGTGGACTTTCCTCGTCAATTTAGGCTATATTTTTTCACACTTTTCTCATTCGATATTTCTGACGTTCCAAAAGCGCCTCCTACTGGCAGAGAATGAATGTTCATTTTCAATAATCCAGTCTGTAGTTTTTGTTCAGACCGGTGCGAAAATCCACCCACATAACACCGTTTTAAATTAATAATAATAATAATTATAATAATCTATACTTCTGACTCACCCCTGGTTTACACGCTCAATTGTGAGGTTTATCATTTTATAATTTATTTTGTTTTTGTGAAAACCTGTATCTCAACTGTAAATCAGTTGCTACTTCGTGGTCTACAACATGAAAGAAAGCCATTATAACATGCACATGAAAAATGTAGAAACATTGGACTCAACTATGGGGCACCATTGTGCAGCAGCAAGCATCACAACAAAAAAGGAACCTCAAGGTTGATCTAGGAAAATGTGTGCAAATCTATAGGGCCCCATTCCTATATTTTGCCTGGGGCCCCCAATTCACTAAATCCGTCCCTGGTTACAAAGTAAACAAAAGAACCAACAACTTAGATCAACCAACAATAAATAACAAACAGCAGCAGTTACAGCAAAATAAAGTGCAAATTATGTCATTAGCTGGAGGGTGTAAGTGCAGGGGTGTAATGGAGGTCACAGATCTTGGAAAGAAGCTGTTTCTCAGTCTGTGTGTGTTTTCATGGCCTGGTATCTCTGCCCTGAGGGCAGGGGGTCAAACAGTCCATTGACCCGGGTGGGTGGGATCCACAGCAGTGTTTCTGGCCTTATTCTGGAGGCATTATATGCAATAATGTTCGAAGCGGATGTCATAACAAATGTCAGTAAACTGGGAAGATTTTAAAAGAGCGGCTTGTTCATAAATTCGTACGACCTCATACCTTCATGCTGAGGAAATAACATAAGACAGAAGACAATGAGCGCAGTGATAGAAAGGGGCGGAGCTACATAAGGTCTATATTTTCGGCTACAGTGTACATTCCATCTGTGATCAGATTTTCAATGCTGGCCAGTTGAGTATAGTCCACCAATTAACATTAGGACATTTATCAACAGGTAAACCCACTATAATCAACCAAGCAAGGCATTAGAAGGCAGCGGAAGACAGAAGACAATGAGCGCAGTGATAGAAAGGGGCGGAGCTACATAAGGTCTATATTTTCGGCTACAGTGTACATTCCATCTGTGATCAGATTTTCAATGCTGGCCAGTTGAGTATAGTCCACCAGTAACATTAGGACATTTATCAACAGGTAAACCCACTATAATCAACCAAGCAAGGCATTAGAAGGCAGCATAATCAGGCTGTCGACCTTTAACAACAGTCTTCACACCATGAGAGTGTCAGTGATGCTTTAAAATGCGTCTGTGAGAAGTGTTTGCAGCGCTCACATCTCCTTGTGTCACTCTTTTAGAGTAACTAATAAAGCAACTTGACTGTGTAAGTCATTACCTGCAGTCTTTGGTCTCTGGCCAATATTAAATTTAAATTACACGTCCGCAGACTGAAGGAATCCCGCGGCGAGCTGCCAGTAAACAAACAAAGAACCCTCGCTGTTTACTCTGTTACTGCCGTTTACTGGCCTAAAAATGCAAAGTCTGACCTGTATTTTTGTCTAATTTCCCAGTTCAATTATCTTATAATCATATAAACTGAAAAATTTACTTGTGAAGCAGTTTATTGCATGAGTTATTATGACATGCAGAATTGAATTGAGAAAGCTTTTTAAATTTCACTTCAGTTCATGAATTTTAATTGAGGTAGAAAACTTGAAATTGAATGTAAGGAAGCAGAATTAAAATTAAATTAAAATGGGGAGCTCAATAAAATTAAAAAAGGAAAACTTGTCTAACTATTCATCAACAGTTGTATACAGATCATCTTCTCTCATATAAAAGTGCCCTGACTGCTGCTAAATCCTCCTTCTATTCTGATAATAGTAATAATGAAAATAACACCTGGACTTTATTCTCTACTATCAACAAACTACTGAAGCCTGCAGAAACAGCAAATCACCTTATCTCCACCACTCAGTGTAACACAATTTTGGATTTTTTTTGTACCAAAATTAACAATATTCATCAACAGCTGAATTTTTCAGTTTCTGCATCTAACTGTTTACCTTGGACTACCACACTGGATCCATCATTCTCCACCTTATCGACTTTTCAGCCTCCTAGTCAAAGAAATCATGAGATTAATTTCTAAGTCCAAGAACACCTCCTGTATGCTTGATCCCATCCCTACTGTTCTGGTTAAAACCTGTCTGTCCTCTATTGCACCTTTTATAATGTACTTACTGCCACTGTTCCTACATCTCTCAAAACTGCTTCTGTTACCCCAGTTCTTAAGAAACCTGGTTTGGATCCTAATGACCCAAATAATTACCGTCCCATTTCCAACCTCCCATTCATTACTAAACTTTTAGAACGGACTATAGCAACTCAACTTCAAGTTCACCTTCATAACAATAACCTCTATAACATTTTCATTCAGGTTTTTGCCAGAATCATAGTACTGAAACAGCTCCGGTAAAAAAAGAAATATTACAAATTATCTTTTACTTGCAGCTGACAATGGCCTTTTGTCCATTCTGATCCTTCTTGACCTTACAGCAGCTTTTGACACTATCTCCCATTCAAAAAGTGTTGGAACGTTTAGCTGCCATTGGGCTCATTAGCTGCATTTCCATCCACCTATTTTTATGTGCATTTTGGAATATCACATAAAAAAAAATGCTGGATGGAAACGGCAAGATGCGCATAAATTCTAAAAATGCGCATAAAAAACGTATGCGCACATTTGAGTAGGATAAACTTTTTATCCAATAAGAAAAAATGTGCATAAACTACGATGGAAACACATTTACCGAATAAATTCCTCCATGCGCATCGAAAAAGTAATGTGACTGCGCTATGAGACGGGATAACTTGACTAGCAGCAGACCGATCTCGTTCACAGCATCTATATGTTGTTATGGTCATTCTGAAATGCCTAAGCAAAGTCTGTCGTCAAAGTATTTCTGTATAATTGTCTTACACGACTACGTTCCCAAACAGCAGCATCCACCTCCGAAAGCATTGACAGCATTTATTGTGTTACGTCTGCTCGCTCTGAGGTGCAAGTAATTTATATCAGAAAATTATTATATTCAGTGGCTTCTCCTATATGCTTAGTGATATTTAGTGCCACAGTTTACCAGGAAGTGACCATTTTGTTCTCTTTGACTTGTTGGATGGAAACTGTGCTTTATTCGCATAGGTTTTATGCGATATTCCAGTTTTGAGCATAAGTTGAATTTGAATCTTTGGATGGAAACATAGCTAATTATAATGCTCTAGCCTGGTTGAGGTCATATCTACATAATAGAAAATATTTCATTCAGGGAAAAAAATATTGCATCAAAAATTGCCACAGTTACTCATGGTGTTCCTCAGGGTTCAGTGCTGGGACCATTGCTTTTTATCATCTACATTTTACCTCTGGGCAATATTCTCCCGTCATTTTGGGATCAATTTTCACTGCTACGCCAATGATACACAACTCTATCTTTCTACAAAACCAAATACTTCTCTTCCTCCCTCTGCTCTCACGTCCTGTCTACAAGCTATCAGCAACCCATCCCTCTCCCAGCACAATACACAGGTTCTTGTCCATGCTCTGGCATATTTAGTGCCACAGTTTACCAGGAAGTGACCATTTTGTTCTCTTTGACTTGTTGGATGGAAACTGTGCTTTATTCGCATAGGTTTTATGCGATATTCCAGTTTTGCGCATAAGTTGAATTTGAATCTTTGGATGGAAACATAGCTAATTATAATGCTCTAGCCTGGTTGAGGTCATATCTACATAATAGAAAATATTTCATTCAGGGAAAAAAATGTTGCATCAAAAATTGCCACAGTTACTCATGGTGTTCCTCAGGGTTCAGTGCTGGGACCATTGCTTTTTATCATCTACATTTTACCTCTGGGCAATATTCTCCCGTCATTTTGGGATCAATTTTCACTGCTACGCCAATGATACACAACTCTATCTTTCTACAAAACCAAATACTTCTCTTCCTCCCTCTGCTCTCACGTCCTGTCTACAAGCTATCAGCAACCCATCCCTCTCCCAGCACAATACACAGGTTCTTGTCCATGCTCTGGCCATTTCCCGTATAGACTATTGCAATGCCCTCCTCATTGGCACCTCAAAGAAATTTCTGCATCGTCTCCAATTGATCCAGAATTCTGCAGCTAGGATCATTACCCACACCAGATCAACGGACCACATTACACCTCTCCTCATCCAACTGCACTGGCTTCCTGTTTCCCACCGGATCAATTATAAAATTATTTTGTTAACTTTCAAAGCGCTTCATAACCTAGTCCCCACATATCTCTCTGACCTACTTCTGCCCTATACTCCTCCCCGAACACTTCGTTCCTCAAAGTCTGCAATGTTAACTGTACCTACATTTAGACTTAGTACTATGGGGGCTAGAGCCTTCATCTTGTCTGCCCCGCATCTTTGGAACTCTCTTCCTCCACACATTCATCAATTGGACTCTTTGTGTCATTTATTACTACTACTATTAATTTAACACCTTGTTATTAGTTGATTGTATTATGATATTACAAGTTATATTATGATAACCTGTTTGGGCTTATTTTAATCTGTTTTGTAAGGTGTCCTTGGGTGTTTTGAAAGGTGCCATCAAATAAAATGTATTATTATGATTATTACTATAAAATTAATTGAAATGTAAAGAAATACAATTAATTTTAACTAAAAAAGCAAAAAAAAATTGTCAACTTTAAATGTTAGCTTTTGTTCTAAAGTTACAAAACAGCTTAAAGGGCCTTAAAGCTGGTCTTGTTTGTAAGTATAAAAGTAGTTTATCATGTATCTATGTAACAAAATACATTAAAAATCCCAAAATATATTAGATATTTTTTTGTCTGATATATATTTTATTTTGTAAATAAAAATGGTCAAAAAGTTTAAAATATATTTTGATTAGGAAAAAGTTTTAGATGCAGCTTACAAAAAAGCAATAAATATACTAATACATATATTGCATAGTTGTATTTGATTTTTTTATATTTTCCAGCCAATTTTAATTAAAAAAAAATAATGACTAGAGAAAAATACATATTTGAAATACAATTTATGAAAATACATAATATGCTGTGTTGTTTCTCACATTTATCACATTTTAAGGGCGGGGTGGGGGGCTGGGGGGGCGGTGTTGAAGTTGTAAATAAAACACAGATTATTGAAGTACATTTTACAAGAAAATACCATTTCAGTTTTTCTACCTCAAAATTTAACTTAATTTCAAATACTTTTTGTAGCCTAATTGTTTGTGAAATTTACTAGCAACTTCTGGGTGAAAATTGTTTCTGCACTATCAGTGTGTGTGTGTAGCCCTATCAAAAACACTTTTTTTGCAATGATTATTTAAAGGGGTCATATGATGCTGCTAAAAAGAATTTTTTTTAGTGTATTTGGTGTAATGAAATGTGTTTATTCGGTTTAAGGTTCAAAAAACACATTATTTTCCACATTCTGTACATTATCGTTTCTCCTCTATGCCCTGCCTTTCTGAAACGTGTTTTTACAAAGGTACAATAAGGTACTTAACGGTATTCAGAACAGAACAAGAATGAAAAATAAGTAGTTATAAAATTATATTTTTAACTGTAAAATAAAACAAATTAGGCTATAGTGGCATTCATTATAAACAGCATACAAATGTCAAGCAAAACTGAAACGGCATTGGGCTCACGCGCCTGTCTCATACCACAAGAATCCAAATGTTTCCATTTTTGCCATATTTGTAACATTTGTTTGCATAACTATTATTCATTACGCAGCCTAAACATGGCTTTATACTTCACTCATGTTCTAATATCCATGTAAAATCCTTCACATGTGCAAAAATGTTTATTGTTTGGGCACTGCACGCTGATTTTACAGAGGACCTTTTAAAATAAACAGTGTAACTTATGTTTGGTTGACTGCATTTTAGTTTGATGATGAATGGCTGAAATGTCAGGCAACGCTAGAACTAATGTTGTCTGTGTGTGCGATCAGATGGATTAAATCAAATAAAGATATAAAGAAAAGAAATTAAATGCATTAGTGTCACAAAAACGAGCATAACCTATACTTGTTGCACAGTCTTGTAATTATATTATAGCCTATTATATATTTTGTGTGATCCTATTGATTTTATCCCTTTTAGAAACGTAAAGCGCGCTACACGCGTGCCGTTCCGTGTCACTGGCTCCGTACAGAGGTTTATGGCTTGCGCTCATACATAAATGCATGCTCTAAGAAATGGGACACGTTTAAAACATTTGCCTCTGGTCTGGCATATGCCTTACAGGGGACCCGAATGCCCTGACGGGATACAAGCTGCGCGAGCATCATTGCTTTCATTACAGGCAGTTTGCATCATGCTCCGAGGCCACGTGGCGTCCCGTGATGCCCTGCGTTGGCGTCTCAATTCACTGGAATGAGTCTCGCTACATTTTTAAGGTGTGCAACGCTGGCCGGTATGCATGCCCAAAGCGAGCATGATATTCAAAATCGGTCTGTAGGGGTTTTATTTAAATCTAAGTGTCAGGTTCGGATAACTCATCCTGATGTGACTCAGGTTTTGTCCGTTTAGGAAAATATAGAGATTGAGGCATTAGATCGTGTTGAAAAACTTAGTGGGTGTCCTACATAGACAGCATTTCACAAGTGCATTCTGCAGGTGCTTTCATCCAAAACGACTTGCATTGCATTTAAGGTTTACATTTGAATCAGTGCATGCATTCCCCAGGAATCAAACCCATTACACTGGACTGGAGTTGCTAGTGTCATGGTTTATTGCTTTAAGATATTATAAGCATGAACCCGCCACAGAGGCTTTTCCAACATTATGCTGCCTTCTAAGCCACATTTTAAGGCAACATCACTGGAGTCTTTCACACATAAAGTAATGCCACAAATGCAGTGCAGCAAAAATTCATATTCACAAACGTTTCAATTACACTGAATTTTTTTTTTAAGTATTTTTGTCATTTAAAATATCTAAAATTCATTAAAAAACAGAAAACGTACTTGTGAAGCAGTTTATTGACAATCAGAATTGAATTGAGAAAGCCTTTTTAAACTTTCAGTGTAAGGATGTAAAATTAAAACTTTCAAAACGATTTGCAAGTATTTTGACTTGTTATTATAAATCTATAGGTGCAGTAAGATAAAATGCATATTTAAAATGGAATTTCTGAAAACACATTGTAGCATCTTATCGGTTTATTGCATATGATATTGTAACATTCAGACCTGAATTAAGAAAGGCCTTTAAATTTCAATTCAGTTCATGAATTTTAATTAAGGTAGAAAACTTGGATGTAGAATAACAATTAATAAAACATTTTAACAAAAGATCCTGTCAATTTTAAACATTGGCTTTACAAATCCTTGTTTGAAGGTTTAAAAAGCCTTAAAAAGGGGTCATATGATGCTGCTAAAAAGAACATTATTTTGTGTATTTGGTGTAATGAAATATGTTTATGAGGTTTAAGGTTAAAAAAAAACATTATTTTCCACATACTGTACATTATTGTTTCTCTTCTATGCCCCGCCTTTCTGAAACGCATCGATTGTGCGAAAAGCGAGGTGTGCTGTGATTGGGCAGCTATCCAGGGCGTTATGATTGGCCGAATACCTCAAGCGTGTGACGGAAATGTTACGCCCTTACCATACTGTGACGCCATGTCCCGGAGCCAAAAACGAGACAAAAACATTAAAACCCATTATAAAGGAGGAATTTGTTGCATCCAGTGCGGACATAATTACTGATTATAATGACTTATACTGTCTTTTTACGCATTGCGTTGCATATCGTGCCGTGTAAACATAAAACCATGTCTGCATTTGTGATCTGAGAAAGGACAAACAACAAGCGCTACTCTATACTGCTCAAAACTC
>NW_015506267.1:80879-115570 GCF_001515645.1 Sinocyclocheilus grahami | reverse complement strand
AGCTGCACACATCTGAATATTTGGGTTGAAGTGTTCTGGAACAGTGTTGTAAATACAACTTAACCACTGATTTCTAGTTGTGTCCTCTTTTGGAAGAACCGCTGCTTTAGAACATTGATTTTGAAACTTGTGAATCCATTAGAATCGTTAGAAGACAGAATCGCGATTCATATATGAATAGATTTTTACGTGCACCTCTAGTTTTCTCTTCCTCTTCTCTAAAGCAGCGCAGCATGCCCTCGCCCCCTTTGCTGCCTTTTCCCGGGGGCAGGGTTTATCTGGGTTTGTGAAGTCACGAACCCGGGAAGTAACTTGTTGTAGTCCCTACCAGCCGTTTTTGTAGGCATTAAACTGAGAATTTTAAAAGACGATATCTCCATTTGCATTGAACTTTCAGCTTCGTAACTTTGCAGATATTGTTTATGCTCAAACAGCAACATTACACACTAACTAACGTTAAAACTGTGAAATCGCAATCAACCACCCCTTTAAGTCGGGGGAAGTCGTGGCCTAATGGTTAGAGAGTCGGACTCGTAATCCAAAGGTTGTGGGTTCGAGTCTCGTACTGGCAGAGATTGTAGGTGGGGGGAGTGAATGTACAGCGCTATCTTCCATCTTCAATACCACGACTGAGGTGTGTGTGTGTGTGTGTGTGTGTGTGTGTGTGTGTGTGTGTGTGTGTGTGTGTGCGCGCACACACACACCCACACACACACACACACACACACACACTTTGGATGGGTTAAATGCAGAGCACTAATTCCAAGTATGGGTCACCATACTTGGCCACATGTCACGTCACTTAAACGTGAAATTTTGAAGTAGAAAGCTTGTAAAAAATACTCCAATCATCTTTATTTACAACTTTGGAAAAACTCATTTTTACAGCGTATACGCTTGTTAAGAGTAGTGTTTTTAGCTTAGCAACATAAACATTTTGAGAGTTAAATCTCATGTGTTTTAAAGGTGCCGTATGCAAGTTTTTGACTCTACTAAAGCATAAAAATACCATAATATGCTTGCAGATATTTAAGAAACATGCTAAGTTAACATACTTGTTTATCTGAAAAACAATGCTACAGTCAGTTATTCTCCTTTGAAAATGTAGGAGAATGGTCTCCTAAATGTCCATTCTCGGTCTTTGTTTTGGTTTGTGAAACCCGCCCACTGCCAGTTTACCCAATTGCATTTCGGCACCCCGGGTTGCCAGTTGGTGGAAAATACAGCGTATTTAATTTCATTCATCTTCAAATACGCTTGTTCCTGTTGGTGTCGTCAATCTGGCAACCTGCGTGTGCGTCAAGTCTGAGGAGGAGGGGCCGGGTGAAAAAAACCCTCCAATATTTTGAATTTGGACTGCAATACCTAGTTCAACCACTCGGTGTAAATCCTACATACAGCACCTTTAAATGAGGAGAGTAATTTGTGTGCTGGACTGAGTTGTCTATATAGAGCATTACAAATCAGTTCCTCATTTTGGGATATTTAGGATGCTTCCTCAGAATATGGACAGCAAGGCAACCGACTAGGTTTTGAAACTAAGTGAATAAGAGCCCCAAATGCATGCTGGGAAGAGAGCTGGCGTGCTCAGAAAGCTCATTACAGATTTTGAGGAGCTCAGGGGCCTAATTAACACCAGCTCATTTCCTACCTGTGCCCAAAAACACTCGGCTGTCGTTTTTCATTATTAATTCTCTGTCAGCAGTTGACCGTCAGTCAGGCCAGTATCACAGATCTCCAGGCTTCATCAATTATCCGGGTCATAGGCATGAATATTAATCCTCACCTCTGTCATTTGGGTACCTGGCGTCGATAACCTTCAGACAGGGCAGCTTTCTCTGGAGGATCTGCAAAGCTCTCGTCGCAAATGACCTTTAACCCTCGGCTTCGTTCCTGTACTCTTTAGCGGATCCCCGAGCGAACCACTGCAAAACCTTGCGAGATGGATGGCTCACGTGGCCTATCCAGCTGGGCCGATTTCACTCAAAACCTCAGTGAGCGATGCTTTCATGGAACACAGAATGGTTTTGAATCAGTTCATGCACTCCCTGGGAAACGAACCCATGACCTTAAGAGTTGCTAGCATCATGCTTTTTGGATTTTTAAGTTATTTTTTTTTAACATTATGTCACCTAGAAGCCCAGTTTTAAGGCAACATCACTTGATTATTTTGCATAAGCAATCCCAAAATGCACTGCGACAAACATTTACAACAATCCTAATCCTAAATATTTTTCATTTTTTTCAGTAAAAAACAAACTTCAAACAAGAAAAAAAGTTACAAGAAAAAGCTATTTATTGCATACAATTTTATGACATTCAGAATTGAATAAAAGTGAAAAAGTCCATTCAAAAAGTCATGTTGTCTCTCACATCAAAATCCACTGATATATTTGTTCATTATTGTTTTGGCTTGTAAACAGTGTTTGATCTGTGCATATTTTCAGCTAATTTGGGTGAAAAAATATCCTATCCAGCTCACAATAAATGCTCGATCTCGAGTAGTCACAGAAACTATGAAATAATTTCAGACTTGCTTGATAACTGATCAACCAGTTATTGGCCAGATTTACTCTAAGAGGTTTTCATTGATGCAGTGGAAGAACCATTTTTGGTTCCTCAAAGAACCTTTAGTGAAATGTTCTTAAAAGAACCATTTTTTCTCAGTGTGAAAAACATTTTAATAATCTAAAGAACCCTTTTCCACTATAAACAACCATTTGTGGAATGGAAAGATTCCATGGATGTTAAATGTTCTTCATGGAACCATCAACACCAATAAAGAACCTTATTGTTTAAAATGCAAGTACAATAGGTGAGCTCTTGTAGTGTACGCTTGGCCTAGCACACAGATGTTTAGGGTCTATTTATTCATTTTGAGATTCAATTGATGACATCAAGCAATCTGAAAGAAGTACACAATTTAATTCTGGCTGATCTTTCACAAAGCTTTTTATTTGTGTGTGCACGTTTGATGACCTAAAAATCATTCCAAATAAGGAGCTAAAACATAGTGTTTGATTGTAAAATATACACGTGGACAGCAACTAACACATTACATAATATCCTGTCTAACAAACCAGTTTTGAAAAAGTTCAAGACTTTCTTCAGAAGTAGACGTCCACGCATAGCACTCTCTGTTCCAATCGAACAGCACTGCGTTCAGGTGCCAACTAGACCTTGTTTAAACTTGGCCGGAGAGCTAAATCACTTTCTGGTCAAGTCTCTTTCTCATAGCAAAAGCTGCTGGATCATCTGCCAGCAATGTTCAATGAAGCCAGCAGCCTTCTGTCCTCACACATACAGCACTGCACGGCGTTTAGAAAAGTAGACAAAAGATCTGTTCCAAAACCACGAGCTGCCTTGCTGTCAACCTTCAAGACACAAATTATTAAAAACAATTATTGGAAATATTGTTTAGTATACATACTCTACTGTTCAAACGCTTGGAGTCAGTGGGTTTTTTTTTTATGAAGAAATGAATACATTTATTCAGCAATGGTGCATTCATTTGATCAAAAGTGACAGTAAAGACATTTATAATGTTACAGAAGGTTTCAGTTTTAAATAAATGCTGTTCTTTTCATCAAAGAATCATTTCCAAAAACATAACGCAGCACAACTGTTTTCAACATTGATAATAATCAGAAATGTTTGTTGAGCAGCAAATCAGCATATTAGAATGATTTCTGAAGATCATGTGACACTGAAGACTGGAGGAATGATGCTGAAAATTCAGCTGCGCATCACAGAAATAAATTACATTTTAACATATATTCACATAGAAAACAGCTATTTTAAATTACAATATTTCACAATTTTAATCGTATTTTTAGATCAAACAAATGCAGCCTTAATGAGCAGAAGAGACATCTTTCTAAACCATAAAAACAATCTTATCGAATCATATATATGTTTTGAAATTTAGTTGATTAATTGCACTCCATCATTGCTTAATCACTCTTAATTTAATGCATTTGGACTTATTTTATGTTAATTATTTTCAGTAAAATTAAGTAAACTAGACATAATTTATATTTACTGTATTAAACTTGTGATTTAGTTTTCCGTGGCCAGTCGAATTAAGCCAACTTCCTTCAAAACATATTATATTCATTTGTCTAAAAAGAACAAAACAAACCTGACAAATAGCACTTTGGTTTGAAATAAATTCCCATTAACAAAGCCGGTCTGGCTAATTTCGACTCAAATACACCTAACTTCCAAAATACAAGAGAGTTCAAGTGCCACTCGAAAAAAACTGCTCAGAGAATGTCTGAATCGCATTAAAAACACATTAAAGTTGCCGGGATGAAGACTTACTTCACACAACAGCGTGGACGTCTGGAAGTCTGTAAAGGTGCTGATGGCGATTCTGAGAAGGGAAACAGAAACAGGGTTATTTTACTATTATTACTATACTATATAAATA
This sequence comes from Sinocyclocheilus grahami, assembly GCF_001515645.1. NCBI lineage: Eukaryota > Metazoa > Chordata > Actinopteri > Cypriniformes > Cyprinidae > Sinocyclocheilus > Sinocyclocheilus grahami. Next base: position 111,138 of record NW_015506267.1, on the reverse strand, counting down.
ATACGTATTATTTATACATTTTGAATTATGTCGTTTTTAATTTTATACTTTCCACTTTCATTTAAATTTTTGTTAAAAGTTTTCGTAATTTTGTTGTGTTTATGTAGATTTTTTTTTTAGTTTGTTTTTTAATACGGCTACTTAGTTTTTAGCTTCTTTTTAGTTTTCAACTTATACTTAAACTTAAGTAATATTATGTTTTATTCATTTCTATTAGTTTTTGTTTTTTTAAATGTTTATTTAATTTTTTATATTTTTGTCTATTTTATGTTGTTTTTTTAGGAATTAAACTAAATGGAAATTTTTAAAAGTTTTCAGAATTGTATTGTGTCTTGGTCATTTTTCTTAGGTTTCTTCTTTTTAAATGTCGATTTAATTTTTAGAAATTTTATTTCAGTTTTAGTCGTTTTAGTATTTGAACAAACTAAATGAAAAATAAGATTTTTATTTTTACATTTTTGTTGTGTTTTAGTCATTTTTATTAGTTTTAGTTTTTTAAATATCTATTTAATGTTTATTGTTTTTATTTCAGTTTTTATTTGAGTCATTTTAGTACTTAATTTTTTTTATTTAAATTGTAAAGTTTTAGGAAATGTTGTGTTTTACTCATTTTTTAATAGTTTTTGTTTTAATGTCTATTTAATTTAATTTGTCATGTTTTAACTTAAACTAAACAAAAATTTGTCATTTAGCATTTTGCTTTTGCACCTAAATGTTTTTTATATTCTATTTTATTTACCATTTCATTTATTTTAAATTAAATTTTTTTTTAAATTATTATTAGTTTTAGTTAATGATAATACTGGTATCTTCACAGTATCCTAACCAGGCACAAGTGTCAAGTAATTTTAGTCTTTACTGAAAAAGAAATGCTGCATGAAGTCACAAAAATCACATCCAATTAAAACAAATTTGATGTCTAAAATCAAGATTCCAAGTAACCAGATAAAATATAAAATATTGTTTTCCTTCAGAATAAAGTGCACAAAAAAACATACACAAAACCAGGAAAATGATGTGCCGCCGGACTGTGGACCAAAGAGATTTCAGAAATAGAAACCAAGCGACTGACAAAAAGGTCAAGTTTAAACGCCTGGTTAGTGAACAACAGCAGGAAAAGACTAACTGGGTGAATCATAGAACAAAAGAAACATTGAGAAGCAGAAAGTGGGACTAGAGCGGTGGATGAGAACGGACTCATGGCCTCTAGTCTCAATCAAAGACACGGATAAAGCCTCATTTCCAGAGTTTTCCCAAGTCCTGCGGAGCCCATGCTGAGGGCTACACGACTTTCTCTCGACAGTTTAGAGGAAAAACATCATTAAAAAATCATAAAATATTCAATTCCATTTCATTACGGTCTCTATGGAAGAATAGTAAACATGGAATGCAAATGCATTTCACTCAAGATAATAAAACTGGCAGAAATACATTCAACATTTAATGAAAAAGTGGCTCTCGTACAAGTAATACCATGGGCAGGCGCTGACGGGCTCAATGTCTTTAAGTCTTCATTGGTTTTTATGCTTTTTTTTTTTTTTTTTAGCTCTCCTGCCTCTGATTCTCAGCTTTCCCCAGTTCTCATTAGTATCTACAGCTAATGTGCCACTGCTGAAAATAGCTGACAGGTAACAGCAGAGCAATTAACTTTTAAACTTTCCCTTTACCAGCGAAGGCCCGGGAGAGCTAGCGGTTTGCGCTGAAGAAACCCAGTCTAATGCGGCGACACAGACCCGGCAGAGCACTGTCAGAGCCGGCCTTAACCTCTCATGAAAGGATCTTTATGCAGAGCTTTTCCATTCAGTGACAGTTCGCCAAAAAACCACATCAGTCAGGTTACTAAAAGCACTAAAAAACTGCACCGTACTCTAGCTCTTCTGATATCAAATATTAGCTTTGTGCAACGTACAAATCAGGGTTATTATTGTTAACTAAAACCATTAAAAAAAGTATTACTTGAAATAAAATAAACAATAGCTAACATTTATATAAACTATTTTTACATTTCAGCTAGTTGCCAATGCAACATTTCTCATTTTTGTTTAACGCTGAACTACTAAAATATTAATAAAAAACTACGTTTTAAACTTTTTAAATTAAAACAAAAATAAATAATAAATAAATATTAACAAAAACTACAATTGTATATCAACATTATCATTAATATCATTGATATAACATTACATTAATAACATTTAATCATTTTAATATTTAATAATTATAATTTATTAATGTTTAATTATCATTAAAATAACACTGAAAGAATTACATAAAGTGAGCACTATGTACAGTAATTACTGAAATCTTGCAAAAACTATCGGTTGGTTTCATCGCACCAGGTTATTTTATTTCAGCAACTTGCCAAAGCAACATTTCTCATTTTCATTTAGCTTGTCAAAAAAAAGAAAAAAAAAAGTCAAAACACAAAATTACTAAACCCTTAAAATTAAAACTGAAAATCTAAAAAAATTTAATAAAATTCAAAATATTAACAAAAACCATAATAGTATATTAAATAACAACTGAATTAAATAATATAATACTATTAGAATAATTTAATAATTACATACAATTTTAATAATATTAAATATATTCAAATAACACTGGTGCAAAGACGTAAAAAGTCAGCACTGTACAATATTTACTGACATTTTTGGTTATTTCAGCTACTTGTCAAGGCAACATTTCTCATTTTCATTTAGTTTAAGCTGAATTGTAAATTCTAAAAATGACAAAAACACAACAAAATTACTAAAACATTCAAATGAAAACAGAAAACAATGGTGCAAAGACGTAAAGTGAGCGCTATATTCACAATTGTTACTGAATAAATATTTGGAAAAATATGTGCCTAGTCGCATTGCACCAGGTTTTGGTGCCAAAAGCAATTGATTCTCGTGAACATATGGACTGGAAAACAACCTTTGTTTTATTGTTTCCTCACATAAAGATATCCATGACTTCAGAAGCCTTGCATATTTTTTTGGTGTTTTTTGTTCTTTTTGGAGCTCGACAGATGTGAAACTATGACCTGTTGTTGTATGGCAAGAACCAGGTGCAGATTTTTCAAAGGTTCGGGTACAAAGTATAGACAGGTTTCGAAGGATGCGAGGAGTAAATAATAATTTTTTTTTTTTTTTGAGTGAACTGTCCCTTTAATAATCTCTACGTGATGGGCTCTGCGGGGAATCTCTCTTCCCGCATCATCAGAGATGAATTGTAGACTTTGGTTTCCTCTAACTGCTCTCGTCAAGGTGGGACATGTCTGACGGTCTTTGATCGCTTTTTCTCCCTCTCTCTGGTCTCTAAAAGAGTTTCTAATTTTACCGTTTCCTCTCTCAGAAGCAGCAGATTGTGTGACCTCTGTCACATCATTCTTCTGTTTTTTCCCTCGCTCTCTTCCTCTTGCTCAATCTGTTCTTGCTGTGGTGAAGAAGATACAGCAGATGATGGATGTGTTTACACTGGAAGAACTTTTCCACGGCTGCACTCCATCACAAACCATCACAACTCCACAGTCTTCAAGGAAATCCTATCCTCATCTTCCTCTGTGAGGGTCTCGTTCACTAATGCACACACATAAACCTGTGTGCAAGTGCTCACATAGATGTGTCAATCAGTTGATTTGCACATACAGTGGGTACGGAAAGTATTCAGATCCCCTTAAATTTCCACTGTATATATTTGTAATTCAGAATAAAATTTAGAACCAACCCAAACCACACATCTAAATATTAAAAATTTGACACAATATTTGGTTCGTAAATACTAACTTAAAAAATTTGGGGTCAGTAGTTTTTTTTTTAATTATTACATTTATTCAGCAAAGATGAATTAAATTGATCAAAAGACAGTAAAGACATTATATATATATATATATATATATATTTTTTTTTTTTATATAAATGCTGTTCTTTTGAACATTCTATTCATCAAAAGAATCCTAAAAATAAATAAATTGATCATGGTTTCCACAGAAATATTCAGCAGCACGACTGTTTTCAACATTGATAATAATCAGAAATGTTTCTGGAGCAGCAGATCAGCATATTAGAATGATTTTTGAAGATCATGTGACACTGAAGACTGGCGTAATGATGCTGAAAATTCAGTTTTACATCACAGGAATAAATTACATTTTAAAATATATTCAAATAGAAAACAGTAATTTTAAATAGTAATATTATTTCATAATATTACTGTTTTTTCTGTATTTTTAATCAAATAAATGCAGCCTTGGTGGGCATAAGAGACTTAAAAAATAATAATAATAAAAATCTACCGACCCCAAAATTTTGAATAGCAATGTAATTTTTTATTGGAAATAATAAAATTATGGCCTCTGCAGATGTCTGAACTGAGCGCTGAATATCCACTGACCCTAAAATTGCCCCTGCTCTCCTGCAGGTGTAACATGCCTGTAAACCTGATCACCATTAGAGCCTTGGGAGCCTGTTATTGGCTTTTAGAGCATATACTTAAACCCCTCTCTCTCTCTCTCGCGCTGTCATAGCGTTATGGGTTAACACAGTTCAGTGGGACGCTCTAATTCAATGCGTCCTTCCATCTAACACACATGACGGCCCTATTATTAGACACTTGCTGCTGAGATGGTATGCCCAATTACCCACGAGTCTGTACTTGGCTTGTTTGAGAGTGTGTGCGCGTGTGTGTCCTGCAGGCCTTTGTGAATCAGCTCTGATGTCCTGTTGTCCTGATGACCTGTAAGTGCTGGCTCTTTGTCACGTCAACAGGAGCTGCTCATTGAAGCGTGCTGTGATGCACCAAAGGCCTAGACTTACCGGACACACATAGAAATTACAGGTGGAGATCTATAGGTCTACCATTAAATTCCAGGGATCCAATAGTCTCTAATAGGGATGGGCATTTTGGGAAATTTCTCATTTCGATCATCGATAGGTTTCAAAAACGATTAATCGAGTAATCGGGGGCGGGGCTTGTGTGGGGGGGCAGGGCATGGCCGTAATGGATATAATGAAAAAATCTGAAGATTGTTATGAAAATGAATGTTAAAAATAAAAATATGACATGAAAACCTGTCTATGAAAACATGAACACATGATTAGGACATGTTAGATTATGATTATGATGAAGCAATGTTATTAATAAAGAAGCATCTAAAAAGGAATAGCTGCCTGAGGTGAAGAGTGACTTTATGCCAATAAACTGAAGCTCATTCTATGACACATCCTATGATAAATAAGATAACTTAGATACATAGCAGACGTAACATTACAACTTGTATCTGCACAATAGGATGCTAAGTTATGCGCTAGACAGAGAAAGAGAGAGAGAGCGAGCTCCCGTCGTGATGCGTTTTCATGACAGCGCGCTGAAAGATGGGCAAGAACAGAATTTACTATAGATTTCTATAAAGTTCTCATTATAAATGTATGGCAGATTTGTGCTATATGTTCATCTACGTTATTAAGTGTAATATCTGTAATTAAGTTTTATTTTTAAGTTATTCAGTTAAGTTATAAGTTTATTATCCATAAATCGCCTGTGCGTTTTCGAAGCCATATGAATTGAATTATGCCCACAAATATGACGAAAAAAAGCACGGCTGGTTCTGCCTGCATTGCATTTTGGTCTAACGGCAAATGATGCAATGCTCATCTGAGTTGCCGCTCTGTTATCGCCAGACATTTTATGTACAAATGTTAGATGATAGCGCATTGTACTTGTTGTAGATTTGTGTGACAGCATGGCGCTGCACAGCTTGCACTGAACTGTATTTTCATCGGTCTTCTCAAAGTGAAGCCAGACATCACTACGTGACTTTGAGGCCATGATTCTCTCTCTTCTTTTGATGCATCCTGTGGCAAGCTAACCAATCAGAGCTCAGGGCCAGGGCTCTATGCTTATTTTTCTTTTTAGGAGCGCCTGTGCTCCTAAAAAAAGTTTAATGTTTTAAAAAAATGTTGAATATAGACATTTTAAATGATTTAAAGAACTGAAAAGATACTTTAAAAATGAAACTAAATCCGCCAGCAGGTGGCGACAAGTCACTGATTTGATCACTGAATCATTCATTCAATTGATTCAGTCGAACAGCTGAATCATTCAGGAATCATACAGTGTTATAGTCAGACAATGTAAGTCAGTAAGTCACTTAATATTAACTTCTTGTCTATTTAACTGTTGTATTAAATCAGTATCACATTTACAAACTCCCTTAAAAATCATTAAACGCTGTCACTCATCTTAGTTCATCGCGATCTCACATTTATAATCAACGAAGCTCTCTACACTGCACAATGAATCTCTTATTTACACCGTCTACACTTTGCTTATGAAAGGATTCATGAGATATGTCTGTGATACATTACTCAACGCTGCAAAAACACGTAGAAACCTTTGAAGCTCCCCTCAGCGATCACAATCACAAGCATGATGATGATCTGAATATGTTTTCATAGTCGCACGCAGTAGATTTCAGTCGCACTGTAGAGCCCTGCTCAGGGCGCCGCCCAAAGTGCTGCTATAACCAATCAGGGAAAAAAAAAAAAAATTCGATCATCGTTTACATGATCGATCATCGCTGTCACGGTCGAGTACTCGATCACTGTTGCACATCCCTAGTCTCTAATGGTGCTTTGAAGTCATGTCGAAAAGATAGTATTTAAGGTCATTTAATGCATACAATGCCACCACAAAGTCATAATTATGAGCAGGGAATCTGAACTTTCTTTAAAGCGATAGTTCACCAAAAATTTTAATTTGCTCACCCTCAAGCCATCCGAGATGTAGATTAGTTTGTTTCTTCATGGGAACAGACTTGGAGAAATGTAGCATTGCATCACTTGCTCACCAATGGATCCTCTGCGGTGAATGGGTGCCGTCAGAATGAGATTCTAAACAGCTGATAAAAACATGACAATAGGGCTCGACAATAAGGACTGCCCGATGGCCCAGGGCCAGCGTGAAAGACGTTCGGGACAGTAGATGGATTTGTTCAGTTGCCGCATCGTCACGACATTTTATCATTTGCATGTGTTTTTAAGACTTGTTAATTTAAATATTCAAGCGATTAAAAAGCATTTGGGCGCGAAAGACAACTCCTTTTAGTACTCGCGCGCTGTGTTCTGTGTGAACAGTGCGCGCACAGACAGCCGCTCTGACACGTGCGAGCCGCCTGAACGGGCAAATACATACAAAAGTATGTCAAAATACCCATCCTGGCAAGTAACTTTGTAGCTTTAACAATGATTAATCTATATTGAATTTATACACTGGAGTACAGATGCACTGATCTACCGGACATTTATTGTTTTATTTCAGACTATCTTCTGTTCCGTGCTTGCACACAAACTGCACTGCAATCATTTTCCCAAAGGCCATTTGTGTGGAAATATTCTGTTATAATTATAATTAGTCTGTAAACGGCCGTTAACAGAGGCCAGAGACGCTGAAGACGGACGCAAAGAGGAAAAAAATACTGTAGCAGGCAGAACAAGATCACTGTTCACGATGTGCGAAATATAGGAAGAAAATGCAAACATTGAATTTTATATGAATGTGTTTCTGAGGGGAATGGAACTGACTGTTTTCAGAAATGGCGTTTCATTTTGTCTCCGTATGATGCATTTAAATTAGTGTTAATACACGCAGCGCTGCTGTGTTCACAGCAGTAAGCAAGGAAACGCTGTATCACTGTTCTATAAGCGCCGCCTGCTGGCAGAGAGTGAATCTGCGTCTCATTCAGCCCGTCTGCCGTTTCTGTTTCATACAGATGTTTTATGTAGCATAATTTCACAAAACTAAAATCAGGTTATTCTGTTTTTGCTTCAGATTTTGAAATTATACAGTCTAATGTAAATCAAACGTTGCACTTTTTTTTCAATTCATGTTTAAAATGCAGTGGTTGCCTAAAATTTCAAATGGCTATGAAAAATCAAGGTGCAACACAGAGTGAAGAACATGCAAATGTTATTTTATATGTAATTTTTCAATTTCTGTACCTGAACATCTACAAACATAAAAACATAAAAACCTAAAGCATAATTTCATTTCTATGTTTGTGCTATAGGCCTATATTTAATTGTGCTATTACTTGTAATTTGTTCATTTGTTCTTATTTACTGGCTGTCACTTGTCTTTAATAATGTTTAAACTTTATATTTATGTTGATTTTTGGCTAGTGATTTTTTCTGTGGTATCGAAATTGAAATAGAGAATTGTAAAATTTAATTGGTATCTAAAATATTGGTGTCATATAAGCTTATTTATTAGAATACAAGATAACAGATCAAAAACAATGATAACAGCAACCATTTTATTTTTTGTGGCAGGGTCAGTGAAAATGTGAACCACTAGCCAGAAGAAAAAATCCTTAGCGTTGATCCCTGGACAATAATCCACACCACTCCAGTCCATTATTTAATGTCTTAAAGGGGTCATATGATGCGATTTCAAGTTTTCCTTTCTCTTTGGAGTATTACAAGCTTACAAGTTACAACTGCATGTTTGTAAGAAACAAATCCACCTTTACGATGTCTTAAAATACAAGTCCTCTACACATAATCTTGCTTTCTCCAGGGAAAAAGTCGTCCACAAGCAAGTCCACAAGTGTGATGTTTCTATCAGCTGTTTGGCTCTCATTCTGATGGCACCCATTCACTGCAGAGGATCCATTGCTGAGCAAGTGATGTAATGCTTCATTTCTCCAAATCTGATGAAGAAACAAACTCATCTACATCTTTTATGGTCTGAGGGTGCGTACATTTTCAGCAAATTTTCATTTTTGGGGTGAACTATTCCTTTAAGCCCAGAGTCTACTTATTAATTTTACAAACCTAGGAAGATTCGCTCCGTTCAGTGATTATTTCTTTATCAAAAGTGCTTCATTTGTAAAGATGACTTTGGTTCTTAGCAGAAACAGCAAAAATAAATAAAATAAAAAAATACAAAAAAAGCCACTTGTGTAGGCAATGCATCAAACAAAGATCACACTTTGCATGTAAATCTAATGCAGCATTTCTCAAACCCATCGCTGCATATTTTAGATCTCCCTTATTTAACATACCTGATTCTACTGATTAGCTTATTAGTTCATCAAGCGCATCCGTGACCAGAATTAGGTCTGTCAAATAATCCAAAACATGCCGTCTTATGGGGTTCTGCAGGAAAAGGACTGAGAAATACTGAACAAACAGCTATATCGGTAGTCATGGCCTAGTGGTCAGCTAGGAAGCACACACAATTTGAGCTCATCTCTCCTCTTGTGCTTTTCTGCCACTGCTCTACATCTATAAATAAAAAATAGGAAAAATCCCCCAAAAATCTTGTGCAATAAAACATGCAACAGACTGACTGATTCGCTTAAGCCTTTCCAAATTACGCAAAAGATTTATAAACGTGCTTGAGGGTTCAAACCAGCTCTAGGTAGATGTAATGTGGGTGTCATGTTCCTGAAATCTTTCTATTTAGTTTGGCAGATCTTCCACACCCTGTGGTGCTTTATCTGAATATGGGTAGCTGACGCATAACATGGCAACTACCCAGATTAACTTTTTAAAATGAAGAAAGATTTGAACACAAATGTGAGTTTGTATGAATGAATATGGAAGACTACCTCTGTCATTAAACTTTTTAGCCCTCGGGTAACATTACCTATATGACATCACCTGAAAAGGAAAGTCGCTTCAGGAGCGGAGCAAGTTAATACATTTTGATGTAAGATTTCAAATTTTTTTTCCTTTAGAATTACCTGCATGGATGAATCAATAAAAATTAGACCAGGAACATGAATTAAGAAGATATGAAGAGATGTGAAGTCACAATTGTGATATATAAAGCCACAGTTGTCAGATATAAAGTCGCAATTACAAAAAGTAGATGCAATTGTGAGTCACAATTACGAAAAATAGATGCAACTGATATAAGATATAAAGTTAATTATGATATAAGATATAAAGTTAATTACAAAAAAGATGCAATTGCGAGATATAATGTCATAACTGAGAGACATAAAGTTGCAATTCCCTAAAATTGATGCAAATGGCAAATATAAAGTCCCAATCATGAAAAAAGAAACCGCTGGGAGATATAAAGTCAGAATTTTGAAAGATAGACGCAATTGTGAGATATAAAGTTACAATTATGAAAAAACACAACAGGGAGATATAAAGTCCCAATTAGACATGTGCCGGTATTCGGTGATGCGATATATCACGATAATGAACATGCACAATATTGTTATCGTGGGTACTTCAAAATACGGTGAATAGTTATTATTACAAATTATTCAGATTTTTTTTATGCATTTTAATAATACTTTTCCCATCAACTGGTCACAATGCACAACACCGCTGCTCACTCTCATGTAAACAAGCACGGATGAGAAGCGCCCGAGGCGCTGAATGAAAGTACACATTCACTCTCTGACAGCAGGTGGCGCTGAACAGCAGAAATGCAGCCGTTACTCCGGAAACCCCGTAAACAAAAGCTACTTTCTGAAACCTATTTAAATTATTTAAACAGCCATTCAGACTTGTGTATTCGCTATGGTGCTCATCACAGCACCAAATACTTAAATGTTTTGACTTAATAATATGCTATTTATTTTCAAACCTTTTTTACATTTTAATCTGGACTACAACATGCCTGTTTTAAAATGTTTTGATTCTTTATTGTTCAGTCGCACTTTAAGGCTCCATTAGTAAAAGGCACAATATGTAAGATTTTTTTATTAAAATATCCAAACACCACTAGAACAGTGTGATAAATTTTGCTGACTTGTGTACTTACATTATCCCAAATGTTTCGAAGAATGTTTAAATCCAGAGAAGTAAGCAATTTTAACTAGTGACACGGACCGGACCGAACATGCTGAATTTCCATCAGCCATTACTCCAGTCTAAAGTGTCGCATGATCCTTCAGAAATCATTCTAATATGCTGATTTATTATTAGAATTATCAATGTTGGCAACAGTTGAGCTGCCAAATATTTTTTTGGAAACTGCGATACTTTTTTCAGGATTATTTGATGAATAAAAAGTTAAAAGGAAGAGCATTTATTCAAAATATAAATCTTTTCTAACAATATAAATCTTTGCTATCACTTCTTAACAATTTAACACATCCTTGCTGAATAAAAGTATAAATTTTTTTCAAAAAAAGAAAGAATAAAAATGAACTGACCCCAAACTTTTGAACTGTAGTGTATATTGTTAGAAAAGATTTCTATTTTAAATAAATGCTCTTCTTTTTAACTTTTTATTCATCAAAGAATCCTGAAAAAAAGTATCACAGGTTCCAAAAAAATATTAAGCAGCACAACAGTTTCCAGCACTAATAATAAATCAGCATATTAGAATGATTTCTGAATTTCTGATTATATGATACTGAAGACTGGAGTAATGACGCTGAAAATTCAGCTTTGCATCACAGGAATAAATTTGATTTTAATGTATATTAAAATAGAAAAACATTATAATCGTAATAATATTTCACAATATTATATAATATTTATATTTATATATATATATATATAAATAATGCACCGATCATTATTTTTTTTTATGGCTGATTCCGTTTTTTTTTTACAAGCAAATTGGCCAATTCTGATGATCACCTATTTTTTTTTCTTTAAGCAAATTTATATGTTGTACATAAGACAACTGCGCAAAACAAAAACAGCATATGGACTGAAAGAAAATGCAAATTCACTCTCTGACAGCAGGAAGCGCTTATGGAACAGCAGCAATATAGCGTTTCCTTGGTTAACGCTGTAACCAAAGCAGCGCTGCGCTTATGAACACGGAGGCAAGAGAAAAAGAAAATGCCATCTAAACTTTTCTGAAGACAGTCAGTTCCCTTCAGAGATACATTCATATATCACCACCAATTCAATATGTATATTTTTCTTCCTGTATTTCGAGCATTGTGAACCATGATCTTGCTTTGCCTGCTGTAGTATTTTCTCCTCTGTCTGTCTTCAGCGCCTCTGGCCTCTGTTAACGGTCATTTACAGACTTAGTATTTCCACACAAATGACATTTTGGGAAATTATTGCAATACAGCAGGTTCCGATTTATGGCCAGTTGACATCTCTCTCTCCATTGACGCAGTAACGACCGCGGGGAAAAAAAAACTTCTGTCCAATAATTGTTAACAGACATTGGGTCCGTCATACTGGAGAAATGTTTGCGGTTATGTAGCCAAAAATATTTAAGACCCACCGAATCTGAATTTAAGACAATTTAATACTTTTTAAGGCCTTTTATTAGGAAACTTTATTTAAGACATTTTAAGACTTTTTAAGGATCCGCAGCCACCCTGATAAAGTCAGAACTGGCAGATATAAAGTTGCAATTATGAAAAATAGGAGCGACTGAGATATAAAGTCGCAATTGTGGAAGAAAGATGCAACTGGGAGATATAAAGTCACAATTACGAAAATGACGCGATTGAGAGATATAAAACAGCAGTTGCGAAAAATAAACACATTTGTGAGAGATATAAAGTAGCAACTGAGAAAAATAGAAGCAACTGTGAGATTCTATTATATAAAGCCACAATTGTAAAACAAAGATGCAATAATGAAAAATAGATGAAATTGTGAAATATAAAATTGCAATAACGAAAAATACAGTAGACGTAATTGGGAGATATAAAGACACAATTGCAAAACAAATAACACAATTGGGAGATGTAAAGTCAGCATTGTGAGATATATAGTTGCAATAACGAAAAATAGATACCACTGTGAAATATAAAGTCACAATTATGGGAAACATCTACATACAAACACCCTCGATCCACAAACTACACGGGTGCTTGAAATTCTCCTCTAGTATTTGATCTAATCAAATCCGCAACAGGCAGTGCTAACGAACGCTAAACGCAGAGATCAGAGCATCAGTCTCGGTGATAATATAATATTACTGCGTTTATGAAGTCAGATGCACACGGAGGCCAGGATGTTAGCCTGAGGGGGCGAGCAGGGGGTTTTAATGAAGAACGTTTAGGGGTCAAAGCCATTAGGGAGGACGTGCCACTCCTCATTACAGCACTCCACAGGGTCAAACAGAACAATAGAGATCAAGTTTACGGATCACGGCCTCAAGAGGGGATGCTCATTTCACTGACACACACACACACACGTATGTTCTTCGCTTTCAGTGAGGCCACAGATGCTGGTGGGGGAGGGGTTATGCAAAACAGGGTAGAGCTTTAATAACCCAGGGAGGAGGAGCTTCCTTATTGCAGGACTGATTTGCATAAGACAGGCAGACAGTCATTCTTGCACTTTCGGTCTATCTTTGTTGCTCTTTCGCTCTCATTGTAGTGTTAATGTCTTTGTAAGGGTCTCTCTCTCATTTCTGTCTCTCTCTCTTTCTCACTGCCCCTCGTTCTCAATTCCGTCACTTTCTTTTTCTCATTTCTGTCTCTCTCGCTCTTAATCTTCATAGACGACAGCAGATGAGGGGAGATCTTAAACAAGACAGATCTCTCCTCTGATGGCTTTTCAGCGCTGATGGACTCAAATTCAGTTCCCGCTGAATGCCGGAGGAATCGTTTCCCGCTGCCGTAAGAGATAAATCATTAAAGTGGCTTTACCTGCATCTGCAAATGCAATCTGCAGGCTGACAGCGAGTGTTTAGACACACAGGGGCGAAATGCAGACAGCTCCGGCTGAGTGTCTTTCACGTCACAACAGGGGTGCAACAGTCTAACCGTGTGCAGAGAAAGTGATATCATACTCAAAAGCTCCACCTGATGGACACAGGCAGAAACAAACACCCCACAAGATGACAGGTGTGTGTGTACAGTGCATTGCGAAAGTATTCATTCCCCTTCATTTTTTTTTTCACATTTTGTTATGTTGTGATAAACTTCTTTAAATTACTTTTTTCACCCCACATCAATCTACACTCCATACACCATACGGAAAAAGCAAAAACAGAATTGTCACAACTTCGTAAATTTATTAAAAATAAAAAACTGAAATAAATATATTGCATAAGTATTATATTTAGCTGAAGCACCTTTACAGTCTCAAGTATTTTTTGTTTGATGCAACAAGCTTTGCTCATTAGCATTTGGCAATTATCTGCCATTCTCCACCTCACCTCTTCACCTTTCAAGCTCTGTAAGTTTGGATGGGGGCAGATGCACATTTTCAGGTTTCTCCAGAAATATTTGATTGGGTTCAAGCTCAGGCTCTGTCTGGGCCACTCAAGGACATTCACAGAGTTGTCTATAAGCCTCTCTTGCTGTGTGCTTAGGGTCATTGTCCTGTCGGAAGGTAAACCTTCTGCCCAGTCTGAGGTTCTGAATGCACTGGACTGGGTTTTCATTAAGGCAATCTCAATATTTTGGTGCATTGAGCTTTTCTTCTACTCTGATGAGTCCCTCAGTCCCTGCCGCTGAAAAACAGCCTCTCAGCATGAGGCTGCTACCAGCACACTTTACTTTTGGGATGGTACTCTGCAGGTGATGAGCAGAGTTGGTTTCCTTCAAACATGATGCTTGGAATTGAAGTTCATCAGACCAGAGAATATTATTTCTCACAGTCTGAGAGTCCTTTAGGTGCTTTTTTGCCAATTATAAGTGTGTTTTCATGTGTCTTCACTGAGGAGAGGATTGAGGCTTGCCACACCGCCATAAAGCCCAAATCGATGGAGTGTTGCAGTGGTGTCTGTCCTTCTGTAGGTTTATGCTCCTGAGCTAAATTTCAACTGTCCCAGATACTTATGAATACTTATGCAATGAAATAATTTAATTTTTTTATTTTTAATAAATTTGCAAAAATTAAAGATGTTAAAAATGTCAAAAAAATTTGTTTTGCGCTACCATTATGGTGTATGGAGTGTAGACTGATGTGTGAAAAAAGTAATTTAAAGCAGTTTAGCATAAGGCAGCAACTTAAAATGTGAAAAAAATGAAGGGGTATGAATATTTTCGCAAGGCACTGTATGTGCATGTGTACACTGTATGCTACAGTATAACAGCACTGGAACTATATATTATATATATATACTACTTAGGGCTGAACGATTTGGAAAGGAAAAAAAACTCAAAATAAAACGCAATTTTTTTTAAAGATCTCCAGATTTGCTGAGCTTGTTTGAAGGGGGTGCAGAATTGGGCACAAATAAATAAATATAAAATAAGATAAGATAAAATCATATTGCGATTATATACTAATATAATACTACTACTACTACTGCTACTACTAATAATAGTAACAATATTATTATTATAAAAATATTAAATAAAATAAGATATTAATATTGTAATCATACTATAGAACTGTAAAATCAAAAGTATAATATATAGTATAGTATAATATAATATTAAAAAAAAATAAAAAAAATTGTATTTCATAAAAATACTACTATATCATATAATATATCATATTGTGATTATATACCAATGACTACACAAAAATTATAATAATGATTATTATTACTATTATTATCATTATTACTAATATTAAACATCAAACAAAATAAGAAATATATTACTATTGTAATACTATTGTACAGTTAAATAAAGAGTATAATATATAGAATATTCTGTAAAAATTCAAAACATTGATTTCATAAAATTAATAACATATCAAACAATAAAATAAAATATTTTACAAAAACAATAAAAAAATAGATTTTTGAGTATAATTGTAAAATTATACTTAAAAATATCAAGTATGTAATGCTTCTTTTCTTTTCTTTTTTACAGTACAGCTATAAAATAACAATACCAATATTATAGAAATGAATAGTCTTAATTTCTTAATTGTCAAACATTAAACCTTTTGGCAGAAAACAGGAGGAAGCTCTTAAAGCTCCTTTGTTGGCACAAAGTTTATAAACCCATCTCATTACAAATCTGGAATGGTTGGTGCATGTTGTGTTCCCAAATGCATGTTATAAGTGACCCAAAGTCACAATAGTCGCAGAGATGGAGTTTATGTGGAGCATTTACTGTGAAACTAATTGCTCTGAGATCCTAAAAACACCAGATCATGAGCTGCTCATGTGTAAATGAACACACTGCAGCACTTCACTCTGAAACATGCAGTGCATAATAAATTCATAATAAATGTTCCTGTGGCTCAGTGGTAGAGCATTGCGTTAGCAGCGCAAAAGGTCGTGGGTTCAATTCCCAGGGAACACAGATACTGGTAAAAAATGTATAGCTTGAATGCACTGTAAGTCACTTTGGATAAAAGCGTCTGCTAAATGCATAAATTATTATTAAATTATTATTATTATTAAATCACAGCCTTTGCAATTTGCCATATTGGTTATTTGTTGAAAATTCTAATAGTAGTATAAGGGCTGAACGATTAAGTAAGAAAGTTATAGGTACTTTAGAAGTATCTTATTTACTTATGCTTCACTGAAGAGGTAAAAACCTTTGTACAAGTGCGTGTGAGCAGATGTAAGTCTCACATGTTGTGTAGCTGCAGCGCTGCAGACTGGGTCAGCAGAGAGGGCGGGCAGCTGATGAACAGGCTCTGAGCTCGACCAATCAGCTCCTCGTACGGCAGATCCTGAGGCATCTGAGACAGCAGGTGATGAACGCTGGCCATATCACACTCGCTGCTCTTTACTTCCTTCTGTCTGTACAGACACAGTCTGACAAGAGAGACAGAGAGACACAGGTCTGTTAGTCTCGGCGTCAGACGGGCCGCCCACAGTCCGTTCACTGACCGTCTGATGCATACTGCACAAAAAAATTACAATTCAACCTGATTGACTGGATTTATGTAACTATATCAGTCCACTAGGACACAAAAGTCATGTTAAAAATGTTAAAATGACACTTCTGAGGAAGAGAAAGTCATTGAAGTAGACATTTTGTGAGGTTTATAATTAAAAAAAAAAAAATTAGGCCTATAATAAATTTGTATTCACTAGGTAGCATGTATACTAGATATCCATGAGCAGAACAATATATTTCACTGTTATATCACTGTTATAACAAGAAATCAAAGAAAACCTAAAGTGCTAAAGAAATTAGCCGAAACTTTGTGCTGAACCCCTATTTCTGCCTTATTTATTTGGTTTTTACAGTCTTCAAATTGTTTTTTTGTTTTTGTTTTAAGCATCAAAATGAGTCATTCTGTTCAATTTATACTTTAAATTGTATGTATATATATATATATATATTGTTTTTTTTTTTTTTTTTTTTTTTTAAAACAATATTTTTTAAAAAAAAAAAAAAAAAACAATATATATATATTGTTTTTTTTTTTTTTTTTTATTATACATTTTATTTTTACATTTATATTTAAATACAAAATATTTAAAGATACTATAAAATAACAAAAATAATACAAATGTAATTCTTAATCTTAATTCAATATATATTATCTGAAAACCAAGTCTATATATTTCTATAATATTATTGTTATATACTGTATATATTATATATTTAAACTTTGCTTCATATAACTATTATATTTTTAGGGTTAAGACAATTTAAATTTTTAATAATTATAAATGCAATTTAAAATTTGTGATTGTAAATTACTATAATATAGTAACTAAATTATAATACACAAAAAATATTAACTGTAAATTACATTTTGGAAAAAAAAACACAAGGGATCTGTATGTTGAACCCCATTTCTGCTAAATTTAATTGTTATATAATTCAGTTTAAATGAATTTAGTTTATTTTTTCTTGTTTTAAGCAAAAAAAAAAAAAAATGCCAATGGCAATCATAATTCAAGATGCATTTTCAAAGATAAGTCTGTAAAACATGTAAATGATTTCTTTGTAAACATCACATAGAAAAAAAATAACTATGGTTGGTCATGTTAGATGTTACTCATATGGTCTCGTCAGGTCTAAGTGGGTGATTCTTGGTCAGAATAAGATGCATCTTCAGAATCAGAATCAGAATGAGCTTTATTCTCCAACTGTGTGCAAACACACAAGGAATTTGTTGTGTTCTTAGGAGCTTTAGGAACTCTTGGTACAAACATACATACATATATGACATTGACAACAGAAAGAACATTTAAATAAGTAAGACTAAGGAACAAAAAAAAATTAAAATAATAATAATAATGCGGTATGCATCTGGAACAGAAGATTTATGTACAGATTTGTGCATTATTTACTGTATCTTTGACCAGAACTTATGCTTGGATGTGCAAGGCTTAGCAAAACTAAACCGTTTCCTTCACTTACAGTATAAGCAAACAGCAATGAGGCTGCCTGTAAGGTCTAACCATAAAATACACCAGAGTTCACAGATGTTCACTATGGATTAGATACTCTAGCATGGGTCTCTACTATCCATCCCAGCACAGGTCAAATAAGAGCAGTCCCGTTTCTGCTTCAGAGCCGAGCTGGGTCACGTCCAGCAGTGCGCGAGTGCACCGAAGCCCAGCACATCCCCTACCTAAGAAGCAGGATGAACTACATTTCCTGCTGGCTTTCTTATCCTGACTTCAAACGGCCGCTGGCCCCCTTTGCTTTCGCTGTTGTCTCTAGCAGGGGAGCGGCTCGTGGAGACAGAAGAAAGAGGCGCGTTTAAAAGATTCCAGCACAAACCTCTGGTGAATTCATTAGAGTTGTTTAATTAACTGTTCCCGTTACAACAAAGTGCCCTTGATTCTCGCATCAGACGAGGAGGGAGTGGAAAAATAAAGAAAATTCTTTGCCTCTCTTTGGAGCCACGTTTGTTGTTGTTGTGCGGATGAATTAGCTTTCGCCTAAATAAGTGAATTAACAAACACGGAGACAAAACATGGTAAACAACATCCTCTTTTAGATTACAAAAGCTTGTGTATAGTCTGAGGGGTTATACGACATGGAGCATTGCTCTGTACTCTCATTACTGCCTGCATTTTCAAACACTGTAATCACAGGAAAAGTATAAACTATTGTTCTCTGCAAAAGAGCGCTATTCATGAGGATAGAGACATTCTGTTAATGTTATATGTGTCAGATGGACACCCACAGCCTTTAATTAATTAATTAAAAAATAATTAATTAATTGTATTTAATTATTTTATAAGTTACCTGTTAAGAGATCAGATGTAAACAAGTAAATCAGCTCTGGCAATTTGATGAGAAGGTGTAATTTTACCAGTAAAGACCAATGCTGTTATTGTTAACTAAAACTAAAAATAATTTTCAGTAATTCAAATAAAGCTGAAACAAAATAAAATGTAAATATTAGATGAAAAAATTGAACTTAAATGAAAATTAGAAATGTTGCATTTGCAACTAAGTGAAATAAGTTGAAGTTGAAGTATTACAAGGACTAAAACGGAAATATAATAATCAAAATATAATAATATTAATAATAAATATTTAAATTTTAATAATAAATAGATGAAGAATAATGTAATGTATAATTATTATTATTATTTAATACGAAAACAAATGGAATCTGAATAGAAATATTTAAATAATAATCAATAATATCATTATTATTATTGATATTATCATTTACTGTAACGTTAAAAAAAACTTTAAATGAAATCAAATGAAATGTTGCCTTGGCATCTGTCTGTAATAAGTTGAAGAACAAAAATGACAAACTGAAATAAATATAAATGAATACTAAACTGAAATATAAAAAAAAAAAATAAACTATCAATCATATTATCATATTTATTATGTATTGTTAAATATAATAATAATAATATATTAGATGAAAAACTAACATAAAATTAGAAGTTGAAGTGGTAAAATTACTCAATAAATGAAATAAATGAATACTCAGTCTTGCGGTTTTTTTTAAATGTGATGCTCATCTTGACACTGTGCAGTTTTAAAAGAACCGTGCTTGGTGTGCCTTGCGCTTGTCTTTCTTTTGACTTGGAAGTCAATGTTGTCAAAGTGGACTAATGAAACTAAAGCGTTTCTCCAAATCCAGGCAGATGAAGAGAATGGCGCAGCATTTAAAGGTCA
This sequence comes from Sinocyclocheilus grahami, assembly GCF_001515645.1. Classification (NCBI taxonomy): domain Eukaryota; kingdom Metazoa; phylum Chordata; class Actinopteri; order Cypriniformes; family Cyprinidae; genus Sinocyclocheilus; species Sinocyclocheilus grahami. Next base: position 91,226 of record NW_015506267.1, on the reverse strand, counting down.
TTTGCTATGACTCATGGAGTTTAGCAGTGTTTTGGTGCTGATGTGTGATGGTATCTTAACAGCAAGACGACGAAAAGCTGATGCTAGTGTGAACAGCAGATATGGTTTTATTATGGTTCAATTTAAATGTGAAAGTGGCTTTTTCAGCATGTTGTGGCAGGAGTGTTGTGTTTTAAGGGTGCCCAGTCAAGTTAAAAATAGTTTTAAAGACACTTCAGCCCTTCTCTCGCACAAACACTGAAAAGGTCATAACGCAGCACTGCCTCGACTTTCCTGAGAGGCTGGAGATGGAGCGACTAAAGTACAGATGGCAGAGAGACACTCCTCCTTACCACAGCGGCGAAGTAGATGGCCATGAGTGGGTGAGACGCCAGGAAGAAATCATAGAGCCGCAGAACATGCCGGAAATCTGACAGCACGTAACCGTACCATGTGATCAGCCAGCTCAGGGCGAAGATGGTGCCCACCTCAGACCTGCAACACAAAGACAATCGGTATTAAATCTCATTTGTTAACATTAGTAAATGCATTAGCCAACATGAACTAACAATGCGCAATGTGTTTTACAGCATTTATTAATCTATTAGTAATTTTATTAGTGATGTATTAATCTATTAGTAATTATATTTAATTTATTATCAATTTATTCATTAATCTATTAGTAATGCATACATTTATTAGTATTTTTATTTAATTTATTGATAATTAGTACATTAATATATTAGTAATTTTATTAGTAATAATTAATCTATTAGTAATTTTATTTAATTAATTAGCAGTTTATTCATCAAACTTAGCAATTTTATGATTACATTTTTCTTAAAGTTTTAGTAATTTTAGGTTACTTTTTGTCTATGCATATATGTTTTTTATAAATTTTTATTTCAGTTTTAGTTTTACTTATTTTAGTACATCAAGTTAAACAATGAAAATGAGAAAAGTTTGGCAAATAGTTGAAATAAAATAATTTAAAGTAAATGTTTTTTTATTTCAGTTATTTTATTTCAAGTAATGAATGTCAATTAGATTTTTTTTTAAGGTTCTAGTTAACTATAAAAATCCTGTTTCAGATCACATGCGTATATTTGAAAGTAACTCTTCAATCAGCCCCAGTAACTGAGGTTTGTGACCGTTACAGAAGCATAAATACTAGCATTAAGCATGTATAACATGGCGCCGCACTTGCGTGCGTCATGTAGAGTATGTATCCAGCATAAGTAAACACACTCAATGGCATCATAACCTTTGAAAGAGCCTATAATCTGTGAAATCGACATTCAAACAGAGAGAATTCTCCTGAAACTCCTCTAAAAACCCACTGAAGCATTTAGCATGTGCAAAACACAGGAACACATGTCTGACACTTTCATTAATCACCGTCACTGATGTCACTGATATTCCACGCGAGCAATTTAATGCTGTTGTAGGCCTTTTCTCCAACCTGTAAATGTGCTGCAAGGTCACGAGTACATGTAAGACAAGAGCAAAAACTCTTTGTATAAGGGCTGCATGAGATATTTAAATTAAATTGATACAGCGATATGGCCAGGGCCTAAAACTAATATTATGCCACACCTACCAATGGACTTGAAAAAATTTACTGCCATAGATTTTTTTTTTTTGTCAGCCATGAAACTGTATGTGCATTACTTCCTTAAAAAAAAAAAAACATCTAATTGTAGTTATTATTATAATTAATATATTATTATCATCATTTCATCAAATTATAAAAATTAAATCAAAGAAATATCACTATACTATTGAACTGCAAAGTATTTCATAATAATTTTTACATATTATTATTATATAACAACTGTAAAATTACAAGACTAATATTTATGTTTACTTTTTTTTGGCTTTCAAACATTTAAACCATAGAGCTTTTATTTTGGTGGAAAACCACAGAGAAACTTCTCTTTTGAAATGCTTCTCAATGCTTTTAGATGGAAATATTAGAATTGTGATTTTACTGTAAAATTAATTTTTATTACGCAATTCTTTATTTTACAACATTTTTATACAACTTATTTTAATATTTGTCTTTTTATAATAATCACAATAAAATAATAAATTATATAATAATAAATCATGACAATTATTTTTATTTTACGGTCATTGAATTGGTCAAAAACAGCAGGAATTTAGTTAATGAAAATCGGAAAGGAAAACTGAAAATAAAGTGGAAAGATATACATTAAATTTTGTAAATTTTATTGTAAATTTCTATTGTTTTTTTCACTGTTAAAATTAAACCCAAAAAAAAGAACAAAAATTTTTTTTTTCTAATGAATGAATGAATCTTCAGACAAAAAAATTACTTTAAAAAAATATATATATTTTTTTCCTATGCACATGCACTCCGCAACAAAATTACCACACTAACGCTAAAATTATTAATTCTTTGCAAATATAGCTATTCAAGTCATCTGTTGACCATTCTTGTATTTTTCAAATTGCAGAAAAACTAAATATCGCAATGTCAGTTTTTCCCAATATCGTGCAAAATTATTAAGAGCTCAGTAAATGCTTTTCTGTACAGAGCGACTGATGCCCAAACACAAACAGGAAAATAACATTTATTTTTTAGGCCGTTCCATCTGCCCATGGGCTTTTTAAAAGTTCTGGGGTTTTATTAACTTGTATGGAAAGATTGATAAAAGCAAAAGCACCTGAGTGAGCAACACCATTAAACCTGTGGACCAGGGCTGCGGCGAGACACACGCATGCAATATTGATGAAGAACCTCTTATTCTCTACATTTTAGATGAGTCGCCATTAAAAATAACCTGCTTTTACAAACGAGAGCCGGATGCAATGCAGAGCCACAGGTTTATGTGAATACTTGCACATACACACGCACGCAAGTCGACACACATTTTTGATGTCCCAAATGTGTTGGCTTGCCACACCAAACGATTTTCACATAAACAAGATGGTCGCATAGCAAGTAAGCATGCAACCTTAAGCATCAGGTTTTAACTTAGTTTATTCAAAACAAACAAAGAGACAAAGTCATAATTAGATGACGCTGTGACTGAGTGTGGAATCATGGGAGTTGTTGTCTTCATCCCCACAGCCAATGCAATCTGATGGGACTTGGGTAGAAATCATGTTCATGGACGAGCTAATGTATTAATGATTTATTAACGTCGAAAATCGAAATACAAAAATCGAAATCGAGGGGTTATGACGTCATTGGCAGGCGACACAATGACACTATAGACACGGTCCGTGTCACTAGTTAAAATTGCTTATTTCTCTGGATTTAGACATTCTTCGAAACATTTGGATTAATGTAAGTACACAAGTCAGCAAAATATATAACACTGTTCTAGTGGTTTTTAGATATTTTAATTAAAAAATCTTACATGGTCTGCCTTTAAGCCACATGTGGGCAATATGCAAGCTTTTTTAACCGTCTGACACAGGACGAATGATATCGAGGATCAGTATGTGAGTTTCAGCCCAGTGCTTACATTCATACGACCTTATTTCTATACCATCCACCAGCATTTTTATGCAAACCTCAATATTTTGTTTTCTGTGAGATTTAGCCATTTCTGCTGATGTAAATATGCATGTTATCTAGCTATTTTAGCTGAATGTAGGATTTATCGAAATTGCAAGAATGACTTAACAGTCTTGGAACCATCAGCTAAAATTAGAATGAATTTCATAAAAAAAATTAAAAAATGAACATTTTGTACTATACATCTGTGAGATTCTATAACACCGTGTGGCCTTCTGTACCCCGTTGTATCCATCAGCTTACACCACCATCACAAGACATGATTTATATAGCTGTTTTTTCCTTGACGGTCTCATTCCTTATCAAAATTGCAAGAATGACTTAACAGTCTTGGAACCATCAGCTAAAATTAGAATGAATTTCATAAAAAAAATTAAAAATGAACATTTTGTACTATACATCTGTGAGATTCTATAACACCGTGTGGCCTTCTGTACCCCGTTGTATCCATCAGCTTACACCACCATCACAAGACATGATTTATATAGCTGTTTTTTCCTTGACGGTCTCATTCCATTTGGGATTTATCTGCAAACATTTCCATGCAAATTATAAACATAATTACTATTATTTCTCATTTATTACAATAAAGCCTCAAAAAAACACTATAACAGTAACAAACAAAAAATAAATAAATATCTAAATTATATAATCAAAAATAAATAAATAAATAATATCAAAATGAAAAGATTACACCTTAAATTCCAGAGAACAGGCAAATCAATTGACTAAACAATATGCATATAGGTTTACTAATAAGTCTTAAAATTAACAAATTATTTAATTATTTACTACAGTGGAAAGAAAATTAAGCAAAATGTAATTAACCTTCCAAAAACTCAGTAATTCTGTCCATTAATTTAAATCAGATGTTTTCTATTTACTGAAAGTAATTATTTGTTGTAAATATTTTGGCGTATTTTTTTAAGAATATTAATAGCATTTTAATAATTAATTTTAAAATATATTATATATACAGTATATTTTAAGTTAAATTTTTTCATTTATTATACAGAAATATATTTTTGATTTATTATATATACCATTTTTTTGACACTTATTAATAATGCAGATGAAAAATAAAAACTTTAGAGTAAAAATGTTGGTCAGGGATGTAAAAATCAGGGAAGAACAAATCCTTCCTGTTGAGCCCTGTGACAGTGCCTTTGGTGAAGGACCACACACAAATCAGTCTCCCATGAGAATATTTAATAAAGCTCCTGTGTGTGTATGTGTGTGTATGTGTGTGTGTGTGTGTGTATGCGTGTGTCCTTGCAGGGAGATCAGTTTTGAACTGACAGAGGTGAAGTGAACCGTACATCCACTACACGCTGCTACTTCCCTTCTCTCATCTGTTTCAGTGTAAACAGCTACCATCTACTGGCAGCAAACGTACAGACATTCAAGATCCACATCACAGATTTCAGCAGCTTTTATAGTCACAGACAGTGTATAACAGTAGAAGATAAACCTGTTAACAGGCGACGCTATTTCATGACTCTGTCTAGTCATTTAAAGATGCCCTCTGCTGCTCTCTTCAGGACAGAGACGTTTATTAAAGGGGTCATATGACGTTGCTAAAAAGAACATTATGTTGTGTATTTGGTGTAATGCAATGTGTTTATGCAGTTTAAGGTTCAAAAAACACATTTTCCACATATTGTACATTATTGTTTCTCCTCTATGCCCTGCCTTTCTGAAACTCGTTGATTTTTACAAAGCTCATCGGTCTGAAAAGCGAGGTGCGCTCTGATTGGCCAGCTATCCAGTGCATTTTGATTGGCCGAATGCCTCAAGCGTGTGACGGAAATGTTACACCCCTTACCATACTGTGATGCCGTGTCCTGGTGCGATGAGACAACACCAATAAAACCCATTACAAACGAGGCATTTGTTGCACCCAGTGGGGACATAATCACTGATTATAATGACTTATACTGTCATTTTACGTGTTGTGTTGCATACCGTAAACATAAAGCCATGTCTGCATTTGTGATCGGAGGAACAACAAACAACAAGCGCTACTCTACACTGCTTAATACTCGCGTTTGAATCATCAGTTACTTACAACAGCTTCAAACATGCCTGAACCAATCAATTTAGAGCCAGAACTACCTTAGTGTTTAATCTCTGGAAAAACTGTAGTAGTCTAGAATATGCGCCTAATAATGTTGATCAATCATAGATAATCACTAGTCAGCAGTCTACCTTATCATAAAGTCATGTAACTCTCGGTCCACTTGCTCCAGAATGGGCATCAGGTAGTTCAGGATGTGCTTTGTGCTGTCCATGGTGGGGTCCATGAAATCCCTGCAGTTCCCAGCAGAATAAAACAGATAAGAATACTTGCCAACATCAGAGTAAAACAAAAAGAAGCAATTTTTGTAGCTCAGCAACTACAAGGTCATGGATTCGATTCCCAGGGAATGCAACTGATAAAAATGTCACTGTAATGTGAGTCACTGCGCTTGTCAAATGCAGAAATGTTAAAGTTGATGGTCATACACTATCAGTTTTTTATTTATAATCTTAGTTTTTTATTTATAATCTTAAAATATTAATTTGGGGGAAACGGTCATATGAAACTAAACTCTCTTTTGGTGCAAGAAGCAATGCATAACACTCAGAATTAGGTGGGGAAGAACATAAGTTCAGGTTAATTCACCTGAGATGATGATTGGACAGCTTCTCCATGATTCCGATGGTCATCCTCTCTCCCACCACCAGCAGGAAGGTCACCACGATGTCATGATAACCCTGGTAATAGTGCAGCTGAGGATTTCTCCTCAAAACATCCAGAATGATGTCGATCAGCTGCTCCTGGAGAACCTCTCGCTCGTCCACACGCATGCCTGAGAACAATTACATCACCATAAAAACAAACATATTACTTTAAAAAAAGCATGGCAGATGAAAATGAATTATTCCATTATAGTAGGACCAAACACACCCGGTAGACATTATGTGTAAAAATTGCCCTGATTATTGCAGCTTTAAAACTCAACGGTCCAAATATCACATGGGAAGATCAAGGTATTTGTGTTGGGATAGATGACACACAATCAATGCATTGTTCTGAATTCAGTGAGGGAATGTCCCGAAGGACACTGGAAAGAGTGGTGATTATACAAGCAAACATTTCTATCAAGAAGAACATTGAGATATTCTCAGTGAGGTCCAAAAATCTGAGACCACAGTGATTAATAAAAAAAAATCCAATTTAAACCTTGAAATATAGAACATTTTAGGATTTAAAGCAAAAAAAATGAATAATAAATAAAAATCTTAAGCATAGTATATCTCTAAAATCTTATATAACTGGTGGTTATATAAGCAAATATTTATATATCAAGAGGAATATCTGAATATTCGAAGGTCAAAAGGTCACAAGTTTACATTGAAAATCTGGAATTAAAAGTCTAATTTAACTCTGGAAATACAGAACATTTAAGGGTTAAAAACAATGCGAAACAAAGAAATACAACAAAATTCATTTAAAAAAAGATACTTTAATATCTTATTTTCCCTCCCTGTTCTAGACAACATTTGAAACTTTGTATTTTAGTACATCTTGTGTTGCTGCCTCCTTAAGATTAATTGATTTGTTGCATTACTAATTTTTAAGTTGGTTTGGATAAAAGCGCCTGCTAAATTAATAAATGTAAATGTATGCTGTAAATATTTCACTAACTCACTAATCAATAAATTAATCAAAAATGCATACTGATAATACAATCTGCCAAGGAAATTGGCTGACCTTTTTTTTTGTTTATTTATTTTAAAATTAAATTAAAACAATTCTGTGAAATCAAATTTTTAATATTTTAGATGTCAACTTCTACAGTATACGGTACATCAAGATTTACACAAAATTGATTAGAAATATTAATCACTAACTTGCATTCAAATTGTTATGTTCTACTGATAATATGATCTCAAGTTAAAATATTAGTGTTATCCAGGTTATTAAAATTAGAGCCAAAGCGATATATCGTTTAGCCGATATTATCGGCCGATATGAGCCTGTCGCCGATATATCGGTATCAGCGAATATGCCGCCGATATCAAAAAAATTTTTACAGAACATATAACGCAGATAAAATGCTTGAAATGGTGTAATTACTTAGTTTTTCAAGCAGAAAACTTAGTTTTTCTCTATTGTTTGCTACTGGCGACCTGGATGAAACGCTTTAAAGCTTATGTCTATGGAAAACCACTGAAACTTTGAACAGCCATATCTCTGTAAAGGCGCGGCGAATCCGCACCAAATTCGGGGGATCCCTTCAGCTCGAGGAACCCTGTCGAACGCAAATCGAGTGTACGTCTCTTTCAAATGAGACCACCCCCGCGTCGATAGCCCCTGGGTTCAGGAGTTGCGGGTGGTTAAATTGTGCATTCGCGAGACAGTGACACCAGCAAACACTTTCACTTCAGTAAGGAGGTCTCTTGTTCATAATAAAGTTTATTGTTAAATTGTTAAATGCCCTGCCTCCATTACGTATCTCTGTCACGTCATTATAAGTGTTTGATCACCACATTTGAGTGATCATTGCAAAAAATGTGTTTATGTATATATATTCTGTTTATGTATATACTGTATTCTATATATAGTACCAGTCAAATGTTTGGACACACGAATGGGAAAGTGTCCAAACTTTTGACTGGTACTGTACTATAATATACACAAAGAATATCGGCCGATATATCGATATCAGCCTTTTTTTACTCCCTAATATCGGTATCGACCCCAAAAAACCCATATCGGTCGGGCTCTAATTAAAATGTTATTGAAAAACAAAATGGAAGAAGCTATTGACTTATTTTAAACTTATTGTATTTATTTACTTTTAAAAATGTCATGCAATTTACAACGACATTTTTTTTTTTTTTTCGTCAATCAAATTTTTCACATTTTGGATGTCAAATTTTATGGCATACTGGACATTAACATTTATAAAGGCTGACAGTCCTGATTGGAAGTATGTCTCAAAACAGTCCAGAGTGACTGGATCAAATCATGTGATGGTGTGTCATGTTCTTTGACTCATTTATCAGATACTGACCTTTCGGGAAACGCCGCATTGATCTCCTGACATCAAGCACCACCTGTCTGTAGTCTTTGTGGTCTTCTCGGACATCTTTGGCTTTAAATGAGGGAAATAAGAAAAAGTTTTTTTTTTTTAAACACTGACGTTATTGTGGTACGTTCCACACGCCCAAACACATACTTACAGGGTTTGGCAGGTAGATTGTACACATTGATACTGAGGAGTGTGGGCCAAACTTTTCTTCTGATGCCATCCGTCAGCAAACCTCCTTCGCTCACAGCCGCCCACCGCAGGGTCTCGATGTCCACGGGGTCACTGTTCAGGGCCTGATGGATGTCCAGGAGCTTCTGTTTCTTCCAGGGCAACTGTTCTGCAGAAAAAGTACAAAATGTCTGAGGCAGGACGCAAAATTAACACTTGCAGCAAAGTAAATGCCCAATTGGCTGTGAACTTTCTTGGAAATTGAGCAATGTATAACCTATAAATCACGATGCAGGAATAAACATCGTAGCCAAAGCTTCATATACCGATATAATCATGCAGCTAAGCCACCAAAACTAAATATGAGGAACAAAATCATGATGACATACGATGAGCATCACAATAACCCAAATATAAGTTAAAGCAAATAATCTCTTGATTATCTGAATTATGAATTAAAGGGGTCATATGATGCTGCTAAAAAGAACATTATTTTGTATATTTGGTGTAATGAAATGTGTTTATGCGGTTTAAAGTTTAAAAAACACATTATTTTCCACATACTGTACATTATTGTTTCTCATCTATGCCCCGCCTTTCTGAAATGCGTAGATTTTTACAAAACTCATCGGTCTGAAAAAGCAAGGCGTGCGGTGATTGGCCAGCTATCCAGTGCGTTGTGATTGAACGAATATTTCAAGCGTGAGACGGAAATGTTACGCCCCTTACATACTGTTGATGCCGTGTCCCGGCCGGAGCGACGAGACAAAAACATTCAAATCCATTACAAACGAGGCATTTGTTGCATCCAGTGGGGACATAATTACTGATTATAATGACTTATACTGTGTTTTTACGCATTGCATCGCGCCGCGTAAACGTAAAACCCTGTCTGCATTTGTGATCCGAGAAATGACAAACAACAAGTGCTACTCTACACTGCTCAAAACTCGCGTTTGAATCATCAGTGGCAAATCCTTTAAATGAAAACGAACTTACAGACTATGAGTCAGAACAGCCGGCATTTTAGTCTAACATTACTCTCCCAGGATCAGTAAACAGTCCTCCATAAAATACACTCGACACATCTGGATATTTGGGTTAAACTGTTCTGGAACAGTGTTGTAAATACAACTGATTTGTAGTCGTGTCCTCTTTTGGAAGACCAAACAAAGTCGTTTCACTTTCACAACGAAAAATACAGTGGCCTAGCGTGAGGGGAAGCCCCGGCTTAGCATGCGCTGAGGCCGGGCTAGAGTGAGCTGAGGCGGCGGGGTCGAGAACGGCGCGCCCAGCGGATCCGACGAATGAGCGGCAACCACATGTGACGACCCCGGGCTGAACTCCGCTTCGTCCACGGTGAAAGTTGATGTGTTTCCTCAGCGACCAGCACGGATCAGCTCCAGGGACGACGAAGCGGATATCGTCCTCTTTTGGAAGACCAAACAAAGTAGTTTCGCTTTCACAACGAAACACACAGTGCCTTCACGACATGGCGGCAGCAACAATACTACAGCGAGAATAAAAGTTACGCCTTCTTTCTTTGCATGAACATTTGGGCGGCGTTAT
>NW_015506267.1:68890-77804 GCF_001515645.1 Sinocyclocheilus grahami | reverse complement strand
GTGAGGGGAAGCCCCGGCTTAGCATGCGCTGAGGCCGGGCTAGAGTGAGCTGAGGCGGCGGGGTCGAGAACGGCGCGCCCAGCGGATCCGACGAATGAGCGGCAACCACATGTGACGACCCCGGGCTGAACTCCGCTTCGTCCACGGTGAAAGTTGATGTGTTTCTTCAGCGACCAGCACGGATCAGCTCCAGGGACGACGAAGCGGATATCGTCCTCTTTTGGAAGACCAAACAAAGTAGTTTCGCTTTCACAACGAATGAAAGTGTTAATCAATGAACTAGACATTATTATACATTTTTCACTTATTCAGTGTCTACATAATGGATCTGCCCTCACATTCAGTGGCATAATAAATCTCTCATATACACATTAAATGGTTTTCTTATGGACCTAACACACACTTAGCGACATCATAACGGACTTCTAACACAGTCAGTCACATAATAATGAATCTCCCTCATACATTCAGTGGATTTATAACCGGTACCTTCATGTCTCCATGTCGCCGGCAGTCGCTTTCTCGCTTTTTTCATCTCTTATCGCGACTCACAGTCACGAGGAGACAAAATACATGCTTTAACGATGATTATAATATCGTTTTAATTTAAAACTGACAGTAAAAACGAAAGGAAAGTGACATTTACGCTTCCCCTCAGATCGGCGTCGCGTGAGTGCTCGTCACCCAAACTTTAGTCAGAAGCAAAGACATTGGTTAATAGAATGGGATTAAATACATAAAGGATATTTGACATAAAGGATATTTTGAGGAATACTGAACCTGTGTTGTTGTTTTTTAGATTAATTAATGCATATTCATATTTATTTTAGAACTACAGTAACATCTTCTGATTTCTCTCAACATGGGGACAGCAGAGCTGTCAATCAATACATTGGGGGGAAAAAAGTAACTTGCGTTACTTATTTGAAAAAGTAACTTCAGATATTCTCTTGTAAATCAAAAAGTAATGCGTTACTTTACTAGTTACTTGAAAAAAGTAATCTGATTACGTACCTCGCGTTACTTGTAATGCATTACCCCAACACTGGTAATCTGTTATTTGTGAATTATGTCTATAATTGTATCACCAACGAAAGTTCTTTATATAAAAACTAATCATTGCATGAGTGCAAATGTATTTTATGACATACTTATGTTTTAATTCTGTTGGCAAATCATGTAGATGATTTTAATCAGTGGCTTTATGATTGAGGAAAGTGTGCCATGGTGCATCTGGGTGTCACCGCGCTCATTGCGCAACGTTTTACGCAGCGCGGACGGCTTGATGCGGCCGCGTCCTACTCGATTCAACGCGCTGATGATACCAAAGATCGACGAAACGGGAAGAACATGACAGAAACGATGCGTCTGTTTGCTTCATTGTAATCGCGAACATGGGCGACAGAAGCGAGAGGGGCTCGGCGAAGCACAAGCGGAGAACCACGATCGCCGGAGACGCGGCGGGAGCGCAAGCGAAGCGCGGCGGCGCAGCAGAGACGCTCAGCGGGCAGGTGAAGGAGAAAGAGCAGAGGCACGAAACACCAGCGAATAAACACAAGAATCACAGCGATGCTGGCGATGACGCCTTCGGGTAAATTATGTTATGGAAATATGTTTTTGACTTGATGTGTGCAGCATGTCTCTCTCGCTATCGAAAAAGATGCTGGTATACTGTAACATATACACATGTACAGGGCCTATGGCATTTTATTTGAGTATTATTTATATAATATTATGTTAACATTTCCAGTTTTCATAATTTTGTTATGTGCAATGTTATATTTTATTATAAATATTTCTATTTATGTTTACTTTTTTTCAGTTTTAGTCATTTTAAAACATAGTGTGAATTTCATTGCCAAGGCAACTCATTTGTACATTGTTCAGATTTTCTTTTATTTCAGCATTATTTCAGTTACAGAAAACTATTTTTTAATAGTCTGAGTCAACAATAGCAGCACTGTTTATTAGACATGTACCCTGGTCATTTCATAATGCTATACTACTATTCGTAATAATATTCTGTAACATATACTATGCACATATTACAGTATTTTTTATCTAATTTTGAATTAGCTTTGAATTTCATTTTAGTTTAAGATTTAGCCATTTTGTTATGGGAAAATGAATATATTTTATACATATTTCTATTTAGTGTTTTTATGTTTCAGCTTTAGTTTCAGTTATTTTAGTATTCAGTTAGAATTTATTTCAGTTCGTTTCCCAGGCAAAAAAATAATAATTTTTAAGTGTTTTTCAAGTTTTTTTTTTAGGTTTAAGTTTTTCATCTAATGTTCATATTTTATTTGAAATATATGTTCATATAATTCCATTATTTTGGATGTGATTAATCGATTTGACAGAAATTGATTATTTATTAATAAAACAGCGCTGCTTTACCCCACATACGCACGACCGGAAGGAGCGGAAGCGGTCGACTGTGGCATAATAAAAGCTCCGCTGCTTTACCCCACATACGCACGACCGGAAGGAGCGGAAGCGGTCGACTGTGGCATAATAAAAGCTCCGCTGCTTTACCCCACATACGCACGACCGGAAGGAGCGGAAGCGGTCGACTGTGGCATAATAAAAGCTCCGCTGCTTTACCCCACATACGCACGACCGGAAGCAGCGGAAGCCGTGTCACTAGTTAAAATTGCTTATTTCTCTGGATTTAAACATTCTTCGAAACATTTGGGAAAATGTAAGTACACAAGTCAGCAAAATATATCACACTGTTCTATTGGTTTTTGGATATTTTAATAAAAAAATCTTACATATTGTGCCTTTAATAAATCATTAACTCATCCATGAACATGATTTCTGCCCGAGTCTCGTCGGATTGCATCGGCTGTGGGGATGAAGACCACAACTCCCATGATTCCACACTCAACTATGCCTTTGTCTATTTGTTTATTTTGAATATGCACCCTCTAGCAGCGAAAATTGCATATTGTGCATTTAATCTTAATTGATTTCATTTAGTTGCCAAGTCAACATTTCACATTTTTTTTACTTTACGTTTTTCACTTAATGTTAATATTTTTTAATTTATGAATTAATTTTTTTATTTATTTTTAAGTTGAATAATTGTTGTACTTTAACTCAAGCTTATTTGATTTAATTTAGTTGCCAAGTCAACATTTCAAAATGTATAACTTTAAGATTTGTATTTAATATTAATATTAAATTTATAATATTTAATAATATTCAAGTAGCTATTAAAATAGTTTTAGTTAGCAATAGCAACACTGGTGTAGATTGTCCATAGAAGAAAAAAGCTTTTCCGGTAAAGGTGTCAAGATCGAGCCACTCCTGATAATGAGCTGTTGTCAACTGAAATCATTGATAATAATGATAAGATCATCATGACCCCAATCTTTAATAACCTTTATCAACCACGCCTCATACACTCACACACATTAAGAGCTTTCTTCCTGTGTATACTGAGTGAAACTGCTCAAACTCTATGGTATTTCGTCACCGATTTCAACATTTGCGTGTCCTCGATTGGTGTCATATAAACTTATAGAGTGTCTGGGATGCTACAATGTCTGAATGTCATTGCATCAGATAGCAACATATCAAGTATAAATGCACTCAAATGCTGCAGGATCTTTTCTCAGAACTGCTTTATTTGAAATAGATGACACTTGGTTGATATGTTATTCCTTGCAATGACATTGAGACATGCCATACTGTAAGTGTCCAATACTTTTTTGGTCTGAAGTCTGAGGCCTTCAATAGCTGTTAAATTAGACCAGATATGCATATGCAGTTGTTATTGGTAGAAAACCAGTCATCAACTACTGCGTGACTCATTTTGTCTGTCTCTTCAGCTGCCATAAGCTGCAGGAGTCGCTGCTCAGCTCCAGTAGCGGCTACAGCAACTACAGAGGAATCCTCAACTGGTGTGTGGTCATGCTGGTAAGATTTGAGGGCATATGGTAATTCATGTCTAATATTGCATGTCCATAAAATATCCATGTTTTCTCTAGAGGAGTTTGTTTCTTCATTTGGAGAAATGTAGTATTATATCACTCACCAATGGATGCTCTGCAGTGGATGGGTGCCGTCAGAATGAGAGACCAAACAGCTGATAAAAACATCACAATAATTCACAAGTAATCCACACCACTCCAGTTCATCAGTTAACGTCTTATAAAGTGAAAAGCTGCGTGTTTGTAAGAAACAAAACCACCATTAAGGCGTTAACTTTAAACTGTTGCTTCTGGCCGAAATCCATAATCCCTGAAAAAGCATCCTCCAGTGAAAAAGTCCATCTCCTGTTTTGTTTTGGACTGTTTTGGCTTGTAAACGGTGCTTGATCTGTGCAGATTTCTCTCCTGATTCAGACTAGATGACTTTTTTTCACCGGAGAAAGCAAGATTATGTGTAGAGGACTCGTATTTATGCCTGAAGAAACTGTTTAAAGTTAAAAACGTCTTAATGATGGATTTGTTTCTTACAAACATGCAGCTTTTCACTTCACAAGTCATTAACTCAGTGGTTCCCAACCCTGGTCCTGGAGGCACCCCAACACTGCACGTTTTGCATGTCTCCTTAATCAAACACACCTGATTCAGATCATCAGCTCATTAGTAGAGACTCCAAGACCTGAAACTGGTGTGTCAGAGAAAGGAGACATGCAAAATGTATAGTGTTGGGGTGCCTCCAGGACCAGGGTTGGGAACCACTGCATTAACTGATGGACTGGAGTGGTGTGGATTACTTGTGGATTATTGTGATGTTTTTATCAGCTGTTTGGATGCTCATTCTGACGGCACCCATTCACTGCAGAGGATCCATTGGTGAGCAAGTGATGCAATGCTACATTTCTCCAAATCTGATGAAGAAACAAACTCATCTTGATGGCCTGGAGGTGAATACATTTACAGCATTACAGCAAATTGGGTGAATTATTCCTATAACTATATTAACCCTGCTCTGAGGATATATGGAAATTTAAGTCATTGTTCCATTGTTCCTTGTCATAGGGGTTTGGAGAAACATGTAGAAGTAAGGTTTGTCTTTACACCGTGTATTAGTAATGTAAGATCACTGTGCCAGCGCTACGTTTAGGCCCTCGTTGTTACCTGAACATGAACACTGACACACCTTTGGCCTTGAACATTTGAATGGCTTCGGTCTGATGGCACTGGTTATTTTTGTTCTCTCTTCTGCTGGAATCTTGTCCTCAGATGATCTGGAACAACAGAAATTAAATCTAGAAGGAAACATCTAGTAATTGACTATGCATTTGCCGGAATGATCAAAAAGACTATGTTTGCCCTTCATCGCGGTCATACGCGTCAAGTTCATTCTGGGCTATTGTGAACTCAATAGGATTGAACGGAGTAAGAATTTGACCTTTATCCTCGGCTCCGGTCTTGTATAATCATATGACATGCAGCACAATGCCAGACGTATTAGTTTGCACAAGCTGTGACAGAATACAATTTCTGCAGTGAAAACAGAGAGAAGTGACTGAAGTTTAACTCAAGTTGTTGTGATAGCCTCGATTCACACGAGTTCCCACATTAAACCGTACCATGTCCATAAAATATCCATGTTTTCTCTAGAGGAGTTTGTTTCTTCATTTGGAGAAATGTAGTATTATATCACTCACCAATGGATGCTCTGCAGTGGATGGGTGCCGTCAGAATGAGAGACCAAACAGCTGATAAAAACATCACAATAATTCACAAGTAATCCACACCACTCCAGTTCATCAGTTAACGTCTTATAAAGTGAAAAGCTGCGTGTTTGTAAGAAACAAAACCACCATTAAGGCGTTAACTTTAAACTGTTGCTTCTGGCCGAAATCCATAATCCCTGAAAAAGCATCCTCCAGTGAAAAAGTCCATCTCCTGTTTTGTTTTGGACTGTTTTGGCTTGTAAACGGTGCTTGATCTG
The DNA here is from genome assembly GCF_001515645.1 of Sinocyclocheilus grahami. Taxonomy (NCBI): domain Eukaryota; kingdom Metazoa; phylum Chordata; class Actinopteri; order Cypriniformes; family Cyprinidae; genus Sinocyclocheilus; species Sinocyclocheilus grahami. Next base: position 71,888 of record NW_015506267.1, on the reverse strand, counting down.
TGCAGATTTCTCTCCTGATTCAGACTAGATGACTTTTTTTCACCGGAGAAAGCAAGATTATGTGTAGAGGACTCGTATTTATGCCTGAAGAAACTGTTTAAAGTTAAAAACGTCTTAATGATGGATTTGTTTCTTACAAACATGCAGCTTTTCACTTCACAAGTCATTAACTCAGTGGTTCCCAACCCTGGTCCTGGAGGCACCCCAACACTGCACGTTTTGCATGTCTCCTTAATCAAACACACCTGATTCAGATCATCAGCTCATTAGTAGAGACTCCAAGACCTGAAACTGGTGTGTCAGAGAAAGGAGACATGCAAAATGTATAGTGTTGGGGTGCCTCCAGGACCAGGGTTGGGAACCACTGCATTAACTGATGGACTGGAGTGGTGTGGATTACTTGTGGATTATTGTGATGTTTTTATCAGCTGTTTGGATGCTCATTCTGACGGCACCCATTCACTGCAGAGGATCCATTGGTGAGCAAGTGATGCAATGCTACATTTCTCCAAATCTGATGAAGAAACAAACTCATCTTGATGGCCTGGAGGTGAATACATTTACAGCAAAGTTTCATTTTGGGTGAATTATTCCTATAACTATATTAACCCTGCTCTGAGGATATATGGAAATTTAAGTCATTGTTCCTTGGAAAAACATCATAGGGGTTTGGAGAAACATGTAGAAGTAAGGTTTGTCTTTACACCGTGTATTAGTAATGTAAGATCACTGTGCCAGCGCTACGTTTAGGCCCTCGTTGTTACCTGAACATGAACACTGACACACCTTTGGCCTTGAACATTTGAATGGCTTCGGTCTGATGGCACTGGTTATTTTTGTTCTCTCTTCTGCTGGAATCTTGTCCTCAGATGATCTGGAACAACAGAAATTAAATCTAGAAGGAAACATCTAGTAATTGACTATGCATTTGCCGGAATGATCAAAAAGACTATGTTTGCCCTTCATCGCGGTCATACGCGTCAAGTTCATTCTGGGCTATTGTGAACTCAATAGGATTGAACGGAGTAAGAATTTGACCTTTATCCTCGGCTCCGGTCTTGTATAATCATATGACATGCAGCACAATGCCAGACGTATTAGTTTGCACAAGCTGTGACAGAATACAATTTCTGCAGTGAAAACAGAGAGAAGTGACTGAAGTTTAACTCAAGTTGTTGTGATAGCCTCGATTCACACGAGTTCCCACATTAAACCGTACAATTCAACCCAGAGGGTGTTTATTCCTCCGATCTTTCTTTGTTTGTTTTTCCTCTCAAGGGAAGCAGCATGGAAAGAAAACAGATAGAATAGAGCAAGCTAGTGTTAGAGGCCTTTTTTGCTTTTGTTAATCAGAAGTCAGAATTATAATTGTAGAATAAATAAAAAGAAAACAAATAGATAGAATGCAAAAAGATTAGAGAAGCAAGTATTAGTTTTTTTTTTAAGAAAACAAGCAGTTAGGAAATAAATAGTGCAAGTCTAAAAGGGGCAAGTTTTTTTTTTTTACAAAGAATAGAATTAGAATAGAGAGTGCTAGAGTTAGAGTGTCAAATAAAGATGGAAGAGATGTGTTTTTAGCCGATTCTTGAAGATGGTTAAGGTCTCAGCTGCTTGGACTGAGTTGGGCAGCTCATTCCACCAGGAGGGAACATTTAATTTAAAAGTCAGAGAAAGTGATTTTGTGCCTCTTTGGGATGGCACAGTAAAGCACCGTTCACTTGCAGAACGCAAGCTTCTAGAGGGCACATAAGTCTGAAGTAATGAATTTAGGTAAAGGGGTGCAGAGCCAGTGGTGGTTTTGTAGGCAAACATTAATGCCTTGTATTTTATGCGAGCAGCTACTGGTAGCCAGTGCAAACTGATAAACAGAGGTGTGACATGCATTTTTTTCGGCTCGTTAAAAATTAATCTTGCTGCCGCGTTCTGGATTAATTGTAGAGGTTTGATAGAACTGGCTGGAAGACCTGCCAAGAGAGCATTGCAATAGTCCAGCCTGGACAGAACAAGAGCTTGAACAAGGAGTTGTGAAGCATGTTCCGAAAGAAAGGGCCTGATCTTCTTGATCAGTAAACTAGTAAAACTACACATTCTGATCAATTATATTTTACGCAGTGTATTAGTAGTTAGTTAGTATGCTACACTCTAATAAAAGTCTGTAAAGGGCACAATCTACGATGTTATTATGAAGGAATTTTCCATATTGATTTTTCCACAGTTTTTTTTTTATATTTTTTACCTGCATTTTTAATTACACATTGTATTTTTGTGTTTTCGGGTTACAGGGTTACAACAGATAATGGATAATGTGAATTCTGGAAAATTACTAGAACCTTTTCCATTTTTCTATAAATTTTTCTTACTACCTGATCAACAATTGCAAGTACAAGCTACTAACAAAATGTATCATAAATGAACAATTATTCATTACTAAATTATTTATTATTATTATTATTAACAAACTTAATTCACGTGATGTGTGTTATACTAGGCATCTTTGGTTTTCTCTTGTGTAATTTAGATGGTAAATGTCTGCCTTTTTATCGTTTGAGTCACTTATCAAAAGTTGCTAAAAGTTGCCAAATAAATTAAAAAAATAGCTAAATATAGCAACAAAATTGCTAAGTTGGCAACACTGACCAGGGAAACCTTGATCTCTACCACTCCAACCGCGCCTCCTGCTGCAGAGAATGAGTTTGCATATATATGCCGCCTGGGAAACACTGGACTATGGTATAAATAAATTCAACTGTATAACAGTTTCACTGCAATTCATTTATAATGTTAGAATTAAATAACAATAAAAAATAATACATATGCACTTATCTGTACATAGTAAATGCAGTTATTTTTAAGCGGTTGTTGACATCCTATCTAAAATGTGATTTAGCAAAAAAAAAAAAAACACCAACAATAACATTACCACTCTAATATGTCTTGCAATATCCGTGCATGCAAAGGTTCTGCGCGATCCTCGTTCAATATTCTCGGGGTCTGAATC
>NW_015506267.1:46919-68604 GCF_001515645.1 Sinocyclocheilus grahami | reverse complement strand
TTTTTGGGTGAACTATCCCTTTAACTAAACCGGAGCAGACGGAACTTGCTGCTTTGGCAAGGGGGCGTGGCAGTACTGAAACACCGTCTAAGCTGTTCGCCAATCACAACGCACTGGGACAGCTAACCAATCACATCACATTTTGTTTTTCGGAAGGCGGACCTTCATCAAAGCCGGAACTAATCGAGCCGTTTGTGCCAGGCTGGGGAGAAAGGTATTGTAATAATGTAAATTATGTAAAAAATAATGCGTTTTTCGAACCACCAAGCTTGAGAGCATGTTCTAGTACACCCCCAAAACAAAATCAAGACTTTGTATAGAGCATAATAGGACCCCTTTAATGATGTGAGTGAGTGCAGGTACAGCTGCAGGGGAAATGGCTTGAAGGAGATGAGATGGAATAGGATCAAGAGGACAAGTAGTAGATGATTAGAAAGGATGAGTTTAGAGACTTCTGCCTCAAAGAGTGGAGAGAAGGATGTGAACGAGTGTATGTTTGCTGGTAAGATGTGCTTGACAGATTGTGGTGTGGCAAATTGTGCACATTTCAACTCATTTGTTTTTATTTTTTGTTTTTTTATTTCAGCTTTATTTTAGTATCATTTATATAATATTATTGTATTTTTATATTTTGAATTAGCTTTTATTTTTATATTTTAATTTTAGTTTGAGTAATTTTGTTATGTGCTTTTGTCATTTTTTTTAATATTTAGTTTTAATTTATTTTATTTCAATTTTAGTTTTAGTAATTTTAGTACCTCAACTTAAACTTAAAGGTCAGGTTTTTTTTAAGTTTAAGTTTTTCATCTAATATTTATATTTAATTTTATTTCAGCTTTACTGAAAATGACATTTAATAGTTTTAGTTTGAGTAATTTTAGTACGTCAGCCTAAACTTTTCACTTGTTTTTTTTAATAGTTTCAGTAATTTTTGTAGTACTTCAACTTAAACTTCATTTCATCTAGTTGCTAACTGTTACCATTTTTGTTTATTTTTTTCAAGTTTAAGCTTTTAATCTAATATTTAAGTTTTATGCTATTTCAGCTTTATTTCAATTGCCACAAACAATTTTTTATAGTTTTACATTTAGTAATTTTGGTACTTCAGCCTAATCTTATTTATTCCAGTTAGTTGTAAAGGTAACTTTAAATTTTAATGTTGTTTTTAGTTCAAGTTTTTCATCTAATATGAATTTTTTTAAAACATTACTTCATTTCAGATTGAATTTGATTACCAAAAACAGTCTTTTAAATGTTTTAGTTAACAACACTGTTTATTGGAAATGTACCCTGGTATTTTCATAATTTACCAACTGCATAGAATAAATCTCACTGGAGATTGGAGTGTTTTGCTGAACTTGAGACCTTTGCCTGTCCTAGAGTGACCTTTGACCCACTAACAGATCCTGCCAGCTCCATTGGCAGGCAATAAATACAGTGTCAATGACTCTGGCAGTTAATATGCTGAGGATGTATGTGCTAATGCTACAGGGACGCGACTTATGATGATGTGTCAATCAAAAGACAAAATGTCCTTCAAGTGAATCTCAGTCTGTCAGAGCGACCGGCAGAGTCTTAGAGTTTCTCTTCTCTGCGGTAATGAAAAATCAAACACTTCTGGAGATTACTTAAATGAACGCTCAGAAAATGTCACCCGTCCTCTAAAAATAAACATCTATTTCACCCTGAACCGCCGAGAAACTGGAGCAGCATCTTCAAAGCCATGGAAAGCAAATCACAGTTCTGAAACCAGTATTAATCCTCGCTTTGAAACACCATCGCATTGACGTTCTCTGTGGGATTTAGCTTTTACTTCATTTTTTTTAATAACCATATTCCCATGGAATATCCTCAAATGCTTTAAATCCATTAATGGATCGTTATGAAAGTCCAGTAGAAAGGCGGCTGCTTTTGAGGGATTTCGGCTGGAGAAAATAGATGGAGAGCAACAGTAGGGTCCTGAAAGTCAAACTCTCATTCAGTTTCTCCACAGAGAAATTGAGTTTTAACTATAATCGATAAAGCTTTCAAACCAGAGCTTGGAGATTTTAAGTGACATTATTTTGTGTAGAAAGTCAGTGTTATTTCAGTGTCTTTTTTTTATTGTTTAATTGCTGGAAACATCCACCAATCAGGTTGCTGGTAACATGGACATTTCGGTATCTCTACACTATCAAATTACTTGTGTTTTTGTACAGTGAAGAAACTTGGTGTAGAAACCATTTTTACTTTGAGATTGCTAGTAAATTTCACAAAGAAATTGCAAGTCACACATTGAATTGAACATGAAATGTTAGATATCAAAGTAGAAAGTTTTAAAGTAGAAAAACTCAAATAGTATTTTTTTCTTGTTAAATATTATGCACTCCAATAATCTGCATTACACCGTTTTAACCTAAACTAAGAAAGTGCATGTGATTTGTCAGTCATACATAAATTCAGATTTCTATAATAGTACAAATAAACTGAATGTGTTTTAAATACACAGTAACCAGGTTTATGTGTTTATCATCAACAAATCCAACTTGTTTCAATCTCATGCATCTTAACTAATTGTTTATTGCTTGTTTTGAATAAATGCGTTTTGAAAATATGATTATTTAAATAGATGTAAATAATAAACTAATCCAAGGTTTTTTTTTTTTTTTTTTTTTTTGTGGGAAAACTTCCCCCTTTTTTTTTTTTTTTTTATTGTTTAATTGCTGGAAACATCCACCAATCAGGTTGCTGGTAACATGGACATTTCGGTATCTCTACACTATCAAATTACTTGTGTTTTTGTACAGTGAAGAAACTTGGTGTAGAAACCATTTTTACTTTGAGATTGCTAGTAAATTTCACAAAGAAATTGCAAGTCACACATTGAATTGAACATGAAATGTTAGAAATCAAAGTAGAAAGTTTTAAAGTAGAAAAACTCAAATAGTATTTTTTCTTGTTAAATATTGCAGAGTGCAGAAATCTGACCTGTTTTATTTATGTATGGCTGACAAATATGCACCACGTTACATTTATTCGTTTATGTTAAACTGCGTAATCCAAATGGATGGAAATTTTATATGCAATTTAATATATAAATCTTAAATTCAGGCCTAAATATATATTGAATGTTGAAGTCTATGGCAAGTCTTTTGGAAAAGAGCGTGTGTGTGTGTGTCTGTACGCGTTTTTGTGACAAATGAGGACATAAATGTGTATAATGACAAAGGTATGACAGGTATTACAAGGAGAAGGTGACTTTTCAGGACATTACCCCATGTCCCCACTTTTCAAAACGCTTATAAATCACACAGAATGGAGTGTATTGAAAATCTGAAATAGCACAAAGTCTCCTGTGAGGGGTAGGTTTAGGGGTAGGGTTGGTGTAGGGCAATAGAACATACGGTCTGTACAGTATAAAAACCATTACACCTATGGAGAGTCCCCACTTTTCACAAAAACAAACCTGTGTGTGTGTCATGAAATGAACAGAAGTCCCACAGCCTTTAAGCAATTACCATAGCATGGATCTATGTGCTAAATCAATTAGCGAAACGCTTTTAATGAGGTCAGGGTTGAATCTGGCAGCTTTCCCAAAGCAAATCCAATCAAATGGCCTTTGGAATGAGAAAGTCTTTCAGCAAATCCTCTTCTGTCGTAAATCATCGGCGGCGGTTACAAGTGGTTCAAAGTCTTCAGGCCTTGAGTTTTGATTCAAAATTAAAGCCTCTGGTTCTTATGTTGCTTTTAATGAATAAAATAACCAAATCATAGTGAATTTAGTTTAAATAAAGCTGATGTAACATTCAGAGCAAGTCGATTTTCAATCGCTGAGTCTGAAATATGAGCGCAGAAACCTAAAGCATGAAAACTGCTCTAAAGGGTCAGAGGTCAGTTGTGTTTACAGCTGCGTTTATCAGACTGGAGTGCTTTATCTGAGGTTGTCTATGTTGTTGTGCTGTAGACTATGTTCTCTGCTAGTGACAGTATTCAAAATACAATTATGATAGATGCAACACACATTCATTGGAGAGAAACATGTATCTTTCTATTTTAGAGTGTATGAATGTATGTAGGAATAGTTCACCTAAAAAATGGCTGAAAATGTCCTCCCCCTCAGGCCATCCAAGATGAGTTTGTTTCTTCGTGGGAACAGATTTGGAGAAATGTAGCATTGCATCACTTGCTCAGCAATGGATGCTGTTGTTGTGCTGTAGACTATGTTCTCTGCTAGTGACAGTATTCAAAATACAATTATGATAGATGCAACACACATTCATTGGAGAGAAACATGTATCTTTCTATTTTAGAGTGTATGAATGTATGTAGGAATAGTTCACCCAAAAAATAAAAAATGGCTGAAAATGTCCTCCCCCTCAGGCCATCCAAGATGAGTTTGTTTCTTCGTGGGAACAGATTTGGAGAAATGTAGCATTGCATCACTTGCTCAGCAATGGATGCTCTGCAGTGAATGGGTGCCGTCAGAATGGGAGTCCAAACAGCTGATAAAAACATCACAATAATCCACAAGTAATCCACACCACTCCAGTCCATCAGTTAATGACTTGAGATGCCAAAAACTGTGTTTTTGTAAGAAACAAATCCATCATTAAGACGGTTTTAACTTTAAACTGTTGCTTCTGGCTGAAATACAAGTCCTCTACTCAATTGTATTGCTTTCTCCAGTTAAAATGTCGCGTCTCGTCTGAATCAGGAGAGAAATCTGCGCAGATCAAGCACTGTTTACAAGCCAAAACAGCTCTAAACAAATATGTTGGGTGGATTTTGATATGAGAGACAACAGGGGATGGACTTTGTCACTGGACAAAGCGTTATTATGAATGATGTACTTATATTTTGGCAAAAGTTTGAAGTTTAAATGCCTTAAAGATGGATTAGTTTCTTGCAGCATGCAGCTTTTCAATCCACAATTAGGGATGAAACAATTCACTCAACTCACGATGCAATACGATTCACAATACGAATTTCACGATATGATTTTCTCACAATTTTTTTTTTAACAAACATAGATTTAAGACAAATTATAAAGGTTTCCTTTTATTATTTCTCAGACAAAATGGTGCACATGTCTTTGTGAAACTGAAATATGTCAAATAACAAAATTAAACTGAAATTGTAAAACAAATCCCAAATCAAATAAATGAATAATACAAAATAGAAAGAAAATGTAAACAAACCAAGGCTTTGCCTGTGCTCTTTCCATTTAAAATTAGAGGTAACCACTGCATTTTAATCACAATCCAAACAAAGCATACATGCAGTTTTTTTTATTTAAATTTGATTGTATAATTTATTTTGCTTTGTGAAAATATACCACATAAAACATCTGAACAAAACAAAAACAGCAGAAGGGCAACATGAAAACACAAATTCACTCTCTGACAGCAGGTGGCGCTTATGGAGCAGCAGTGATACGGTGTTTCCTTGGTTACCACTGTAAACAAAGCCGTGCCGCAAATACTACATTAATATACATTTTATGGAGGTTTTCATGGAGTCCGTCATTGTATTGGACTCTCATTCTGACGGCACCTATTCACTGCAGAGGATCCATTGGCGAGCAAGTGATGCAAAGCTACATTTCTGGGGAAACTACTCTTTCAAACAGAGCAGATTCACATTCAAAATAATCGTTTGGTTTTAATATCCAAACAGAAATGTTTTAGTGATGTATTCCAGATAAGCAAGCATTTAATATTGCATCTTCTAGATAAAAACAAACATATAAAATAGACATGAACATGACAAAACTATCTGAATCCTCCTATTTTTAATGTTAGACATCAGTTCTCCTCCAGTGCATCTCTTGTTTTCCTTTAGTTTTGCCTGTAGGCTTGGATACAAGTGAACTGCAAATGCATTAAATTGGTTTATTTGTTTGTGTTTACAGGTTCTGTCCAATGCACGGCTGGTCCTGGAGAACCTTATAAAGTAAGTATATCATTAACATCATTTGTTGCTTAATTCATAAATAAACCGGCAATGGTAATTTGATTTCTCATGCTCAGTGACTCACTAATTTCTGGCTAATGATCCAGCTGAAGCGTCTGAATGAGACAGATAATGACTGTGCCCGGCAGGAACTAAATACATGTCTTTTGTTACTTGTCATTAAGCAAACACTTTTATCCAGAGCAGCATATAGTGCACTAATCGCTGGGCTCGTCCCTCTGGAGAAAGACACTGTTAAATGGCAATGTAACCCCTCTCTCCCGGGTCTTGAGATCAGTGGAGTGAGGTTTTACCTGCACAGCACCTACTCGCTGGCGTCCGTTACACACACCCCCTAAACCTCACTCCCATCCGGGTCACGGCACCAATGTAACCCCTCTCTCCCGGGTCCTCACCACCACACCTCGTTTTTGTTCCGAGTGGGTCTCCGGCATGGGAGGCGGTTGCACTAACAAGGAGGCTAAAGACTGCACAGCACCTACTCACTGGCCTCCGTTACAACAGCAGTAATGATGAAGAAACTCTCCAGTTTGTTGGTTGCTTCTATCAGGTGTTGAATACAGGAGCTTTGGCTTCTGGGATTTTTCAGCCCCTTCTCACTATAAAAACATTTATTCAACATTAGCATTAGCAAAAATGAGGCTTTCCCTAACAAACACCAATAGCAATACAGTCAAATTTATTTATTTGTTTGTTTGTATGAATAAAATGGAGCTTTAAAATTGTGTTGTTGTTTTCTTGCATTGCTTTTTCTTTTTTTTTCTTCTTTTTTGTATTGTGGCATTTTTTTAATGAAAATTATACACATTTTACTCCAATTCTCATTATTTTTGCGCTTTGTGAAAAAATCCCATTCTTATTATTGTAACGCAAAAAAAAGAGAATTAATATTTAAATCTTTATCATTTGTTATTTATATTAAATATTATATATATATATATATATAATGATTTTATAATTGATTTAAATAATTTATATTTATATACATTTATACACAATAATAGAAAATAATGTGTGTGTGTGACAATGCAAAAAAAAATATTTTAGAAATTTTATAAATCATTTGAGATTTTATAAATAATTTTCTAAATTATTGATTTAAATTACATATATATACAAAACGCAATATGCATGTTAGCAGTAAACAATGCAACATACGTAATACAATATGATGAAAAATTGAAGGTAACATTCATTTAACACATTAAAACGTAAGGTTTCTCATTAGAAATACATCTAAATTACATGTTCTCCTCTTGTCTTCAGATATGGCATTCTGGTGGACCCCATCCAGATCATCTCTCTCTTCCTGAAGGACCCGTACAGCTGGCCGGCTCTGTGCCTGATCATTGGTAAGATAAGTGTGTGTGGTTTGTGACCTACAGCAGATTCATGCAGATCAGTTCATGCTGAAGACATCATTTACACTTTCTGTCATGCATAACAATCCACGTCAGTATTCCATGCATACTCAGTTCAATGTGCCGTGTCTAATCCGTTTGTTTTTGCAGTTTCCAACGTCTTTATAATGGCAGCTTTGTACATAGAGAGAAAGCTATCTGTGGTGAGTTGCATGCTGGGAGTTGCGTGCATAGGCTTACAGATATAACCAATTACACTAAAGGGTAACACACACACACACATATATAGTATATATAAATATAATGAAATAACAAATAATTTAATTGTAAACATTTTTTTCCCATTTATAATATATCATTTTTGGTGTGGATGAAATATGACCTGAACATTTCTTAATGAGATTTGTTTGTTTATTGCAGGTTAAATGTATATCTGTTAGCACAAGTGTTTTCATTGCTGGTTGGTTTTAATAAAGTCGTGTAATTTCATTTTCAGGGCACCATCTCAGAGTGCACCGGAACATTCCTTCACTGCATCAATCTTGCAGCTCTTTTATTTGTCCCAGCTGGTACAGTTCTCAGCGTGTCCTCGATGACCCCGGGTATCATCTTCCATCAGTGTGCATATGTTCATACTAACACCTTCAACCATAGGTCTTATAAGAAAATGTCACTACAGCATTGTTTTCTCATGCACTAACTACAAAACAACTCTATTAGTGGTAGTTTTTACCTTTTGACCATGTGATTTGGTTGATCTGAACTAGAAAATTATGCTTTTGATGTAATCTTTTATCTTAAAAATCGACTAGTCACTATGTATCACTACATTTAGCAACTGTTTACTGTGTTCTTTATGTTATGTCTTGTATGTAAGTTCTGGGGTTCTTTCTTCCTTTCTGGCTGTGTTTCAGTGGGTGGTGTTGTGGCGTTGGGTGTCTTCACCGTTCTCTTCCTCAAGCTCTATTCATACAGCGACGTCAACAAATGGTGCAGAGAGATCAGACGCGCCAAAGCCCGAACCCTGTCTCGCTCTCACTCCTGTGAGTAACACTCCAACCTCACCAAAAACCACACACAACACACATTTTTATCATGCATATCTGACATCAGGCAGATTCCTATATTCACATGCATTTCTGTGCATGAATGCAAATGCTTCTAGATACACAATCACTTTGTGTTCTGAAATGCATAATTGCACAAATCTTAATGCAATGCATGTATAGCAATTATAGCAATAACAGCTGCCACTTGTTCTTCTATCTCTCCTGTAGCACCTGTGGTTTATGAATCTTGTGTTTTGTCATCTGTTGTTTGCTCTCAGTGTTTGTTTGAATATGTACAAAACAGAGATGTGATTTCTGTTTGCACAGAGTCTGAGCATCAACACTAATGTTGTGCTGTACTGCCACATACTGGACAAAGAAAAACAGCACATTTAAGGCAAACCTTACCATCAGCATTATTTATATAAACATGCTGTGTGTTGAGGACTAATTAAAAGTGTCTAATAAAATAAAAAAGCAACACCAGAAACTATTTTCACTCAGAAATTTCTAGTAAATTTTACAATTAATTACTGAGAAATAGCAAGTAATATATAGAATTAAATGTGAAATTTTGAAGGAGAAAGACTGAAATAGTTTCTTGTAAAATGTACTCCAGTGATCTTTTAGATAACTAAAATTGAAAGTAAAATTATAACCATTAAAAAACATTTTTGTTACTTGAAATAAAATAAATGTTAGCTGAAATAAAATATAAAAATGTTTTAAATCACCTGGTTGCCAAGGCAACATTTCTCATTTTGATTTAGTTTTACCTGATGTACTAAAGTAATTAATATATATAAAAACCAAAACTAATAAAAATGACAAAAACAAAATTTGTAAAACTGTAAGTAAACAACATAAAATGAAATAGGAAAACATAAAAATAGTATCTCAGTGATACTAAAATAACACGTATCTGTAGTATTTATGGACTTATGTAACCTTCAAACTTCAAACTAGCCCACGCAAAGAAAGAAGGAGTGGTTTCAGGAACAGCAGTAGTGTTGACGCAGCCATGTCGGGGAGACGCTGTGTGTTTGAGAAGGGTATAACTGCAGCCTGGAGATCTCCAAATGGGGGCGGGAACTCCAAAACGGGGTGGGAGCTCCAAAATAGGGGAACATTAAAGCATGTCAACATATGCTGTTACACAAAATAATGATCTTTAAAATAGCATCATATGACCCCTTTAATCAATTTTATTATCTATTTTTACATTTATTTGATTTTATTATTTTTACAGACATTTATTATTTTATTTTCGTTCCAACTCTGTGTTACGAGCTGAACTTCCCGCGGTCTCCACGGATACGGAAGCGCTTCTTACTGCGCCGACTGCTTGAGATGGTGAATATATGACAGCAGAAACAGTCCTGAGACACACGTTTGCAGTTCTGATCATTTTATACCTATTTTTCTTTCTTGCAGCTGTTTTTAATGCAGTTAATGATTGGATTAATACAGCAGGTATGCAAATAGTAGTTTAAATACAAGTTTTTGTATATATGTGACATGATGTTTTTAATGACTTTTATATTTTTTTATTTTATTTGTCTTTTGATAGTGGATGGTTCCGACGATTCAGAACTCAATGAAACCCTTTCAGGTAGAATCTCACTGTAATGTTTTAAACATGTAAAGCCTGACATATCAAATAATAGTTCAAAAAATCTAATGTTTTGAAATGGTTGTTTGAACCTTTAGACAAAAAAATGTTTGCATGTGTGTTTTTTGTTAAGTAGCATATTTGATACATCAGGCTTTTATGGCTCATATAGTGTATATACAGCTCAGCGTTATAATTATTATATACAGTTTAGCATTATACGAAATATTTAAATGCTGAATGCCACGATTGACCAATCAGAATCAAGGATTTCAAGCAGCTTGAATTTTACAGCTGATGTTATGTTTGTGGCCCCTCCTCCTCAGAGTGTCTAATGGCACAAGCCCCGCCCCTTCTCCCTGTCCCTTTACAGGTGCCCAATCATTTTATCTGGCTCATCTTTTTCTATTGGTATTTCCACTCCTCTATGAACTTCGTAGCTGAGCTCATGCAGTTTGGAGACCGCGAGTTTTACCGTGACTGGTGGTGAGTGGCGCCCTCCATCCAGAGCTGATTCAGGCTTATCAAAACCTGTAGTATGTTAAACTACAGTAATATGTAGTGTGTTAAATGTTAAAGGTCCATTTACACCAAGGATGGTAATTATAAAAATAACTATAACTGTGAAGTTTTAATAATCATTCTAATTCTATGAGAAGTCTAATCTACAACTATAACAACAAAGGAACTAAATGACTGGAATCACTTTTAGAACTACTTATTTCCGGCTAATGAATGAAAAAAACATTGACAAGCAGAATCCACTTGAACTTAAAGAGCTCAAGCATTTAAACCTATAATAAACAATGCTATATCACATTTGTTTGGATGCTATACAATCTTTATAGTTATCATTCGTATTGTAAGTGGTCCTTAAAGGGTCATATGATGTTGCTAAAATATTTGTGTATTTGGTGTAATGAAATGTGTTTATGCGGTTTGCGATTAAAAAAACACATTATTTTCCACATACTGTACATTATTGTTTCTCCTCTATGCCTCGCCTTTCTGAAACGCATAGATTTTTGCAAAGCTCATCGGTCTGAAAAGCGAGGTGTGCTGTGATTGGCCAGCTATCCAGTGCGTTGTGATTGGCCGAATACCTCAAGCGTGTGACGGAAATGTTGTGCCCCTCACCATACTGTGATGATGCCCTGTCGGGCCAGAGCGATGAGAAAAAAACAATAAAAAACATTATAAACGAGGCATTTGTTGCATCCAGTGGGGACATAATTATGAATTATAATGACTTATACTGTCTTTTTACACGTTGCATTGCATTGCGCCGTGTAAAAATAAAACCATGTCTGCATTTGTGATCGGAGAAATGACAAACAACAAGCGCTACTCTACACTGCTCAAAACTCGCTGTGTTTTATAACGTGCAATCTAATGTTAACACTGCCGAGCCAAAGCAGCACATCATTGCAATGCCTTCTCAGTAATATTTCATACTTGACATTTTCATGTCAGGCGCAAAATCAAAAGTGCCACAAATGTGTTTGTATTTTTCCAAATGCATTTCAGAACTCATTTGTGTCTGCAATATAAATGTATTGTTTTTTTAATTCTCTGTGCTGTTGCTTTGGTGGTGCGATTGACTGAATCTGTGAGGTTTTGTACTTTATTCAGAAATGCATGACGTTTGTCAACCTTTTAAAGGTTCATTTAAAGAATGTAACTGCTTTTATGTTGATTTCAATACTTGTTGTTGATTTTATGAGACATCTTTTATGAGATATATATACATTATATCAGCATTGTACATGAATCTGTGAAATTGTTGAAGCCAAAATTATATTATGTGTCATTTAATTTGCCTGTAGTGTTATTAAATGGGATTTAATGGGATTCAAGTACGAAGGTGGCCTAAAAAGATGTAAGATGTCCTAGTGCACGTAATTTTGAAAACCATTTTGTGGAATTTTTGTCTACTGAAATTTTATATGCCTCAACTCCAGGGCAGGATCTGGCACCCTCGGCCCGAGATTTGGAGGCTATGGGTGTGGCCGATCAAGGACGATCGGCTGTGACCTCTGGTCTTCCTGTGGACGTTCAGCAAACCACTGATAATGCTAGGGCTCCTTCTACTAGGAGGCTTTATTCTTCCAAGTGGAAGGTTTTTGAGTCGTGGTGTTCAGCTCATGCAGTGGATCCAGTCAGCTGCCCGAATGGTTTTGTGTGGGAGTTTCTGGACGAAACGTTTGTGGCTGGAGTGGCTGCTACCACCTTGAGAGTTTATGTTGCAGTTATCGCTGCTCGCAGGTATGCGGATGAAGTCTCCCTAGGTTGACATTGTTTGGTCTCTTCGTTTATGTGTGGGGTTAGGAGTTTGAGACCGGCGCACCCTGTCAGTGTTCCTTCCTGGGACTTGTCTGTCGTCCTGGAGGGCTTATTGGAGTCATCGTTTGAGCCTTTGGAGTCAGCTCCTGAACAGATTCTGACCCTTCAGGTGATGCTCCTGTTGGCGTTGGCTTCTATCAAACGCATAGGGGATTTGCAGGCTCTCTCTGTTAGTGAGTCATGCATGGAGTTTGCTCCGGGCCTTGTTAAGGTGTTCCTACGGCTCAGACCCGGTTATGCTCCCAAGGTCTTGTCCTCGTCGTTTCACTCCCAGGTGGTCGTGCTTCACTCCTTCTGTCCTCATCCTTTTGCTTCTTTTGAGGACAAGGCTTCACCTGCTCTGCCCTGTTTGTGCTTTGAAGCTCTATGTGGACCGCTCTAGCCAATGGCGCAAGTCCTCCCAATTGTTGGTGTTTTGTTGCTGGCCATAGAGAGCTCGTCGCATCAAAACATAGGATTTCTCATTGGGTAAGGGATGCTATCTCGCTTGCGTACGAGGTCTGAGGTCTCTCTTCACCGCTAGGTATTCAAGCTCATTCTACCAGGAGTGTTGCTTCCTCTCAAGCTCTTTTCAGAGGAGTTGCCCTGGAGGATTTCTTGAACCAGCCGTAACCAAAAAATAATGGACACCAAATAAGTGAGGCTGTATTTTGCTAAAAACTTTTCTTAAAACTTGGTACCAGACCTTTGGGTGCATCCTGTTGGTCAAATGTTGTAAATAATTTTGTATATGTTCGCAAATATTGTGAACAGAAATCATTGTTTTGTTGCCCTGATTATCTGGTTAAAACATTTCGGCTGCTGCAGTGCTTGGTCCCATTTTTTTTGGGATCTAGATAAGTTTTAGGTTGACTCATAATTTACCATGGTTATGATAATACTGAGATGTAAATTAATTTTATTCTATTGTAGCTGCTGCAATCAGGTGTGATAACAGATTTGTTTGAAGAGTTTTTGAATTACGTTTAAAGTACCTTTCTACAAATCATTTGAGAGATTTAATAACCAAAAGATTTTTCCAGTGAAAGCCAAATTTTGTAACTTGAAGACACGTTACGTTTTCCTTGTAGGTTTTGGCAGCTCATGTTCCAGTTTAATAAATATTTTAAAAGATCAGCAGATCTAGTGGTGTATGAAATATGTTGTGACAATATCTGGAGAAAATGGCTTTGTTCCCTTTTTGTATGTCGCTTTGGTGTCTACAAAATGCATAAATGTAAAGGTAAAGACATCGGGGTTCACTTTGTGCATATAAAATATTTATTCAGCAGACGGAAACCAATCACAGTTCCAAAAACAACACTTGAAAAACAACAAAGATAGTGCCACTAGAAATCCATCCAGTATGAACATGTGCAGATAAAACAGAGAAGAAATGAAGGAATCCAGTCTGCTGTCACTGCTGTGGAGAAAATACACAAGATTAATACAGAACAGTATAAACCGTAAAAAAATTTTTTTTTTTAAAAAGTCTGTGCATGAGCATCTCACCTTTGCTTTGTTTTGTACTGGTAAATAGAGTTTAAATTCAGCGGGGAGCTCGTCCTCAGAGTACAGCCGGTCAGAGAAATACACCCTCCGGATGCGACAGTTTGCGTGAATCTGAAAGACACGAGGACGGCCATCACAAACCCCATAAAGGCCTAAATCACAGTCTGACAGCTTTAGTTTCAGGCCATTTCTAATAACAGCATTTACAACATACAGTAATTACCATTGAATTCAGCTCAAATATCATAGTTACTGTAAATACATTACTAAATTATTATCTGCTTTCACTGAAGTCTCTTCTTCTGTAATAACCTTTGGCTGAATTTCGGGATGCATATTAGCAACCATTATCAATTTAGATCAACACCGGTTTAGACTGACATTGGATATCAGATATTATCAAGGTTTGTTGCCATTATAAACTATTTTAGTATTGGCAGATTTTTATAAGCAGTTAATTCTTATAATCTTAAAATTATATAAATGCATATAATACAAATTATTTTATTTATATATAAATATTGCATTTAAAAACATTATACATTTATGTATTTTCAAGACAATTAAGTTAACTAATGCAAAAGAAATGTAATGCAAAGAAAGTGTCAAAGAATTTATGTATCATGGTAATACATGTTCTACTGCTAGATTTATGGCAATTTTTTCATTTTATAATTTTTTTTTTTACTATCAGCAGTGTTATTTTAGTATCATTGAGATACTATTATAGTTTTTATTAACATTTTGGTTTATTTTTTTGTTAAACCTTGTAATTTTGTTGCGTTTTTGTTATTTTTTTAATATGTCTGTATAGTTTTTATTAAATTTTTTATTAGTTTTAGTGAGTCAAGTTAAACTAAATGAAAATGAAAAAAGGTTGCCTTGGCAACTAGCTGGAATAAAATAAGTTATATATTTTATTTGAGTTTTTCTTTCAAATAATGGAAATGCTTTTTTATTATTTTGCTTTTAGTTTAGTTAACTAAAATAAGACTGACCGTCAGAATCATAAACAATAAATCGACCATTAAATCTAACAATTGAGCACATCTAAACTTAAATGAAATATATCACAGTTTAAAAAGTGACGTGACATGTGGCCAAGTATGGTTACCCATACTAGGAATTAGTGCTCTGCATTTAACCCATCCTAAGTGCACACACACAGCAGTGAACACACACACCCTGAACACACACAAAAAAACATTTGTCCCAAAATAGAACTCTTTATGCAAAACGCAATTTCTTATGGTTTTCCTCTTGATTTTGGGGTGAAATGTGAGCTGGATCAGTCTCTCTGACCTGCACTCTCAGCGTCTCGATGTAGTTGGTGCCGTACGCCCGGCGTGTGAAATCTGACAGGTTGAACTGGATCTGATTCCAGCCGTCGTCCAGCCGCATGGGCATCGTGCAGATGAAGGGCTTCACGCGGGTCGTGCTCTGATAGTTACTCGCCCTGAACCTCCGCCGCACATTTTTATCGTCCAGCACCTGAAACACATCACACATTCCTGACATCACAAACCAACTTTGGATTATTTTGACGAAACCAATTCCCTACCTGAACTTCGAATGTGAAATACTTCTTGAGGTTCTTGATGATCATGACGAGGAAGGGCAGTTTGATGCCGAGGGTTTTCTTGGGGTCTGCGGGACACGTGATGTAGGTGGTGCTGTGGAGATCAGACACACACGGGTCAGGTCTGAACACGATGTGTGTGTGTGTGTGTGTGTGTGTGTGTGTGTTCAGCATCAGACAGACGGACGGGGAAACACTCACCTCACATTCGTCCCCTCCACCTCAAGAACCAAAGACTGGATGTCATTGTCTGTGATGCGCTTTATGTGTCCGTTTCTGACCTGCAACAACATGTTTGTTTAGCGAGTAAGTGAGTTAATACATAACTTATATCTTAGGGTGACCATACGTGCCATTTTCCCAGGACGTGTCCTGGCCAGGATTTCTATATTGCCTAAAATATCTAGGTTTTGGCTTTGTTTGCGTGTGCAGACCGATCGGTGTATGACATTAAATACCTCGAGAGCATAAGGAACCGTCTGTATGGTATTTTGATGTCATACACCGATCAGTCTGCACACGCAAACAAAGCCAAAACCTAAATATTTTAGGCAATATAGAAATCCTGGCCAGTACGCGTCCTGGAAAAATGGCACGTATGGTCACCCTATTATATCTACATAAACCTCTATCCTTTAGGTCAATGGTTCCCAACCCTGGTCCTAGAGGCACCCCAACACTGCTCATTTTGCATGTCTCTCTGACACACCCATTTCAGGTCTTGGAGTCTCTACTAATGAGCGGATGATCTGAATCAGGTGTGTTTGATTAAGGAGACATGCAAAACATGCAGTGTTGGGGTGCCTCCAGGACCAGAGTTGGGAACCACTGCTTTAGGTTATATACATATTCCAGCTAAAATAACTACAACTAAATAAAGATAAAATAAATAGACATATTAAAAGAAAAAACTAAATTACTAAAAAATCAACTAAATTGAAACGAAAACAGAAAATGTGATAAATAATAAAATTAATTAATAACTAATTCAAACTGTTAATAAACACTAAAGCACTAACGTTATTCATATACTGTCATCATGGTAATGCTCAGAACCCATGGTAATACCATAGGCTAAAATAACAACTAAATAAAGATAAAATAAATAGACATATTAAAAGGAAAAACTAAATGACTAAAAAATTAACTAAATTGAAACGAAAACAGAAAATGTGATAAATAATAAAATTAATTAATAACTAATTCAAACTGTTAATAAACACTAAAGCACTAACGTTATTCATATACTGTCATCATGGTAATGCTCAGAACCCATGGTAATACCATAGTACTTTTTGCAAGAACGTATAATGTTACCGAGGCCATAATTTTCCCACCTCTGTAGATTACATGAAAACTATAGCTTTAATAACAACTTGTCATGTATGTAACGTAACGTTAAGTTAGCTGTGCATTAGCAGCACCTGAGCTCCATCATTCTCACGGTCTGCTCACCTTTTTGTCCCAGATCTGCAGGGGTTTGCTGCCGATGCTGTAGAGGATGGACAGAAAGCCGCTCTGAAACGTGTTTTTGAACATAATCCTGCAGTTTTAGCTCAAGTGAAACCACACCATACACAGTTTATTCCGCTTTGAACGCGTCCGACTGGATCTCTGGACTCCCGATCTCGGGTTCCGCCTTACAACAACGATCAAACACACGTATGCATCAAACGATGGCCGAATATAAAGCTCAAGTGCTTAATAACGAGTTTAATGTCGCTTTGATCGGATTAATCCTCGACAGCGAGCAGGTTTTTCGGAGTTTATTTGGGAGTTGCTAGGAGACGTGACGCGTTCTGGTGATCACGTCGGACCCTTTAATGTTGACACGGCTGTTGCTATAGTAACGGAGAGCAGCTTTATATTAAAACGATGATCTGATAAGCAGTGAACATCTGTTCTTTATCAATTTACTAGTTAATCGATAGAAAATGCTAGCATGGGTGAATTCGGAATAGCACACAATTAAAAATGACTGTACATAATATTGCATCCCAGAATATATGTTTTACTTTTTTATTTTACTATATTTTATACTTTTTTTATATAATTCAAAATTGTAATATTTAATATGTTGGAGAGTTTTTCCAGGCATGTGCGTGCTTTTGTTTTGCTTTTATTATTAATATCAAACAATAATATATAGAGAGAGAAGGGAGAGAATTAATGTTTATACATAAATACACACACACACACACACACACACGTTTATTTTTAATATGAGAAAAATCAATATGAAATCATATGAGATTTTTAATATGATATTTAACTGTCCATATGCCCATATGTATTCAAATATAACATTATATATTTAAAAAAATAATTTTAAAAACAATTTTATTTGTGACAGTGTGCATACAAGCAAAGAATAACCTTGCAAGTTTCTATCAAAATATGAAGATTCATTTATTATTGACTCTGTGTACGGATTGTCACCCATCAACTTAATTAACTAAATGAAATGAATGCATTTTTTCTTAAATACGCTTCTTCCCGTTCTTAATTCAATTTATTTTGAATTGAATTAAGCAACTCATTGAGTTCATGTGACAATTTAACACTGCTCTCTGAAACATTTACTGTTGAATACAGCATCGTATTAAAAGCAGTATGCATGCAGTATAGAGTAAACTGTGAAGAGCCGTTAACAACTGCTGTTTGATACATCTCATGGATCAATGTTGTGAATCTCTGCTACTGATTCATATAATAACAGGTCAATATCACATAATGACATATCAGTGGATTTGATCAGCTGTAATCACAGGCTCGCGAGACACAGAGAAGCGTTCGCTCCCCCGAAGCCAAATGAGTTGGTGAGAGCGATTCTGCGTCCGCTGGAGCTCCAGGTCTGTGCTGTGCAGGCCACATAGTTCAGGTCAAACTCTGGCTCGGTGCGGTCCAGATTGAGTGTCGGTGGCAGGATGCCGTGGAGACACGCGAGGGCAGTGAAGGCGGCCTCCAGCGCGCCGGCGGCTCCCAGCAGATGACCGGTTGCACCTTTAGTGGAGGACACGGCCAGTGAGCACGCATGCTGCTCAAACAGTCTCTTAATGGCGGCGTTCTCTGCTGCGTCTCCTAGCGGCGTGGAGGTGGCGTGAGCATTGACATACGTCACGTCTGAAGGAGACACTCCAGCATCACGGAGAGCAGCAGACATGCACCTGAAACACAGCAGAAGAAGTCTAGCTTAGACTGAGCTGAACTGCATAATTCAGGATCACTTTTAGATCCCTGCAGCAATATCTAAGCACACAGACGTCATCACAGCCTACATAATAAAACCCTCAAATTAAGTCTATATTTAATAATTAAATGTAATAAAGTTGAAAATATTTTATATCTGATCAATCAAAATGCGCAGCTTTGAGCTGTCTTATATTTGTACTATGTTTTTGTTTTTTCTTTTCTGTTTAATATTCTTTTCTGTTCTGTAATGCCTGTTACCAAACAACGTTATATATGATTTCTGTTATGTTGCAAATGTAATAAATAAAAAGTCTTACAAAAAGGTTACAAAAAATAGTTTATTTGTATTCTAATAAGTGTACGTAAGGGCTGTATGGCATTATTTTATTCTGTACACACTACACAGTCTCTTTAACTTTTTAAGTATTTGACCAGTTTTTTTATCTTTTGATAAACTATTCTATAATACTGGATTTTTTTTATTTCCAAGGTGAAACTGGACATCACTCATGTAATTTAAATGCATTTCTTTTAATATATACGTAATTTTATGGTTTTATATATATATATATATATATATATATATATATATATATATATATGTATATATGTGTGTGTATATATAACCTTAAAATAAGTAAATATTAAAAGTAATAAAAAGAAAATTTGGTGGTTTTAAAATTTTTATTAATGATAAATCTTGCACAGTACGTTTTTTCAAAAACATACAAAGTACCTCTTTGAACTATTTTTTTTTCTTTTCTGTTTGTTTCCATGTTCTTTATTGTCTGTCATCTGTGTAAGTTTAGTATCATTGATACCCAATTATAATTCTTCTTAAAATATTGAATTAGATTTATTGTTTACATTTTATGTTTTTGCTTTAATTTTTTGTAAATTCTTTAGTAATTTTGTTGTTTTTGGCATTTTATTAGTTTTTTTGTCTATATAGTATTATTTTATTATTATAAATTTTTTTTGAGTAGTTTTAGTTTTAGTCTTAGTTATTTTAGTACTTCAGCTGAAGCTATAAAATAAAATAAGTTAAAGTTTTTTTTATCAGTTAACATTTGTTTTATTTAAAGTAACAAAAATGTATTTTTATGGTTCTAGTTTTAGTTAATAACTCTGTCTGTCCTCAGATAAAGTTGTATATAATTCCTGTTGTGTAGTGATGCAATCAAAATAGTGTAGTGTTGTCGGTGCCGATAGCCTCGTGTTTAGAGCGTCGACATATAGCGCAACTGCGCTCTCTCCACCCCCAATACTGTCCTGTAATCTCTCCACTGTACTCTCAAAATAAAAAAGGCACAAAAAGCCCACGTGACGTGACATGTGGCAAAGTATGGTGACCCATACTAGGAATTAGTGCTCTGCATTTATCCCATCCAAAGTGCACACACACCGTGAACACACACCCGGAGCAGTGGGTAGCCATTTTATGCTGCGGCGCCCGGGGAGCAGTTGGGGGTTTGGTGCCTTGCTCAAGGGCACCTCAGTCGTGGTATTGAAGGTGGGAGAGAGCGCTGTACATTCACTCCCCCCATCTACAATCCCTGCCGGTACGAGACTCGAAACCACAACCTTTGGGTTACGAGTCCGACTCTCTAACCTTTAAGCCATGACTTCCCCCTGGATAAATATAACTTATAACAAAAATTGTGTAGTATTTACCGAAAGGCTCCGTCTCCATCTGCGGTTGGAGCCGTGATGTGGCTGGCGTCTCCAGAGAGCCCATATCCCAGCACCTCAGCGTACACCCGTGCACCTCTCTGCTTGGCATGTCCGTATTCCTCTAAAACGAGCACGGCTGCCCCTTCTCCCATCACAAACCCCTCTCTATCTGGATGAAATGGGCGCGAGGCGAGTCTGGGCTCCTGGTTCCAGTTGGTGCTGAGGGCCCGAGCGCGAGCGAACCCGGCGATGGACAGCGGACTGACGCAGGCCTCCGTCCCGCCGGCGAGCATCACCTCGGCGTCACCGTGAGCGATGAAACGGGCGGCGTCGCCGACAGCGTGAGCTCCCGTGGTGCATGCGGTGGATACGGCGTGATTGGGACCCTTGAGTTTGTGTTTGATGCTTATGTGTCCTGCAGCCATGTTGACCAGGATACGGGGGACAAAAAACGGGCTGACTTTGCTGTAGCCGCGTGTTTGAAAGGCCGAGGCCGTCCGAGCGATTTCCTCCAGAGACACCATACCCATCCCGACCGCCACACCAGTGCTGAGCTGCTCCTCAGGGCTTCTGGGAAACCATCCGCAATCCTCAAGAGCCAACTGGGCGGCACCGACGGCCATAACCGTAGCTGGAGACATGCTGTTGATCTCTCCTTTGGATGCAAACGCCTCTTCATTGAAATCTCCATGTTCGTCTCCTCTCGGCACGCGGGCCGCCACCTTACACGGGACTGTCTTATACTCCTCTGGGTCCAGTGCAACCAAACCGCTTTCTCCACCAATCAGACGCTGCCAGGGCAGAGCACTTCCTGTTCCGAGGGGAGAAACGAGTCCGATGCCGGTGATCACCACCCTCCTGTGACTCTGAGCTGCTCTAGTGTAGCGTCTCAAACACATGCAGCTCTTCACGGTGGACAGAGAGCCACCACAGAGTCTCAGTAACATCTTCTGACAGCATCTCAATGGCATTGTGACCAACCTGTGCCACATCAGATCTTCACTGTAAAAAAAATAATGAAAAAAGTAGTAGTTCAATTTCATGACCCATATCACAGTAAAACATCATGATTATGTTTCTATTACACATTTGTTTCAGAATAACATTTGAGTGAAGTGAAAACACACACACACACACACACACATTAACCAACATATATATATATATATATATACACACAAAAGCCAATCTGACATGCTATCATATAATATCTATCACATCTATCATAAAGCAGAATATTAGATATGAAAATATAAACATCAAATGTGCAGTGGAGTGGATTCAAGTCCTCTGTAACAACCAAATAATATCTAGTAGACCAATCTCAAATCTCTAAATGTTGTGTTGCAACATGAAGAATTGATCAAGTATTCCTATCAATGTTGTCTAAGGGTTTTTATGCATAATAGTAACCCTAGAATGTGATCAAACA
>NW_015506267.1:45738-46909 GCF_001515645.1 Sinocyclocheilus grahami | reverse complement strand
TTCAGAATAACATTTGAGTGAAGTGAAAACACACACACACACACACACACATTAACCAACATATATATATATATATATATACACACAAAAGCCAATCTGACATGCTATCATATAATATCTATCACATCTATCATAAAGCAGAATATTAGATATGAAAATATAAACATCAAATGTGCAGTGGAGTGGATTCAAGTCCTCTGTAACAACCAAATAATATCTAGTAGACCAATCTCAAATCTCTAAATGTTGTGTTGCAACATGAAGAATTGATCAAAAATGAGAATTTTAATGTATTAACATTATAGATGTATAGATGTAAGCGCATTAATAGTTGTATAAAAAAAGAAATTATGCTAAGACAACAGAATAAACATTAAATAAAATTATCATATCGAACCCCATTTTAAACTTATATATAGTTAAACATTTTATATACATACCATTTTATGTATATAAAATACTTAAATAGGTTTAGATATAATAGTTATGACAATATAGCATGTCATATTGGCTCAGTTGTCACTGATTGAAATGTCAACTACCCACATATCTTTAAAAAATCATAAAATTAAGTATATATTAAAATACAGTTTACTAAAATTGTTTAATGTTTTAAATTTGTTCAGACAATATGCTTTCAAGCAAAGAATAACATCATGAAATGAATATCTTCATGCACGAATTGCCATTTATCCACTTCATTAACTTAAATAAATTTCACACAGAATTATAACTAAACAGAAATTAAACTCAAATACGCACTTGTATTCACGTTGATTCAGCAGCGGCTGAAGTAAACAGACCGGATACAGACAGTGGCGGACTTCCGGTTCATGGTGCTTTCCATAATACAAGTCTCCAGACTTGGTGCTAAAAGTCCTCATTTGATAAATCAGAAGTCGCGATTTAGACATTAATCTCCAAATTACTAATTAATACTACTGATATGATTCTGATAATAATGTGTGCTATAAGAATATCTATGTTATGAAATTATTAAAACGAGCCCGTTATTAATAACATGTTGAGCAGCTGTAAAGGCCAATGGAAACTCAATAAACTGGCTAAAGCCGTGCAAATGCAATGAGAACAGCAAACGTAAATTTAAAGGGGTCATATGATGATTCTTTCGCTTTGGAGTGTTACAAGCTCTTGGTGCATAAAGAAGATC
>NW_015506267.1:43286-44554 GCF_001515645.1 Sinocyclocheilus grahami | reverse complement strand
ATTCAGTATACACATTATCCCACCGGTTACAATTGTGACTGACCACAAAATACAAATTTTCACACACTTTTCCAAAAAAAAATAAAACAGTTGATTATTTCAAAGGGTTACTAATGACGCATCATTTTGATATTTTCATGTCTGGGAAAAATTTGGGATTAAAAGGGTTAAAATGCTTTTAAACAAAGTTAAGTGGTTTTCATTACCCATTTTACTCTTAGTAATTTAAAGGGGTCATATGATGCTTTTTTAAAGATCATTATTTGGTGTATTTGGTGTAACAGAATATGTTGACATGCTTTAAAGGGGTCCTATTATGCTCTTTTACAAAGTCTTGATTTTGTTTTGGGGGTGTACTAGAACAGGCTCTCGTACTAGGTTGTTTGAAAAACACATTATTTTTCACATATTTTACATTATTACAACACCTCTCTCCCCAGTCTGGCATGAACAGCTCGAATAGTTCCTGTAATATGAAATGTGCTGTGATTGGTTAGCTGGGTCAGTGTGTGTTGTGATCGGTCAGCTGGGCCAGTGTGTGGTGTGATTGGTCAGCTGGGTCAGTGTGTGGTGTGATTGGTTAGCTGGGCCAGTGTGTGCTGTGATTGGTTAGCTGGGTCAGTGTGTGGGCCAGTGGTCAGTGTGTTGGTTAGCTGGGCCAGTGTGTGCTGTGATTGGTTAGCTGGGTCAGTGTGTGTTGTGATTGGTTAGCTGGGTAGCTGGGTGCTGTGATTGGTTAGCTGGGTCAGTGTGTATTGTGATTGGTCAGCTGGGCCAGTGTGTATTGTGATTGGTTAGCTGGGTCAGTGTGTATTGTGATTGGTCAGCTGGGCCAGTGTGTATTGTGATTGGTTAGCTGGGTCAGTGTGTATTGTGATTGGTCAGCTGGGCCAGTGTGTATTGTGATTGGTTAGCTGGGTCAGTGTGTATTGTGATTGGTCAGCTGGGTCAGTGCGTGTTGTGAGTGTGTGCTGTGATTGGTCAGCTGGGTCAGTGTGTGCTGTGATTGGTTAGCTGGGTCAGTGTGTGCTGTGATTGGTTAGCTGGGTCAGTGTGTGCTGTGATTGGTTAGCTGGGTCAGTGTGTGCTGTGATTGGTTAGCTGGGTCAGTGTGTGCTGTGATTGGTTAGCTGGGTCAGTGTGTGCTGTGATTGGTTAGCTGGGTCAGTGTGTATTGTGATTGGTTAGCTGGGCCAGTGTGTGTTGTGATCGGTTAGCTGGGCCAGTGTGTGCTGTGATTGGTTAGCTGGGTCAGTGTGTGCTGTGAT
>NW_015506267.1:39601-41005 GCF_001515645.1 Sinocyclocheilus grahami | reverse complement strand
TGATGCCAACCCCTCAGAGGACCTCAGATGATGCCAACCCTGAAACAACATACAGAACTACCACATTTTGCTATAAGTTTGATTGCATCATATAATAATTGCTGTTAATAGTGTTCATCGTCTGTTTGATTACGTCTTTAATTGATTTTTCCGTACATTTCTGCCATATGTACATTAACTGACAGTCACCACTGATAAGCTACCACTAAATATTGTAGAAACTTAATTTGCTGTAAAGTTGCTTTGCAATGATTTGTATAGTGAAAAGCGCTGTACAAATAAACTTGAATTGAATTGAATTTTAGCTGTACTACAGTATGTAGGTGTCAATATCTGAGTTTTACAGCTCAGTGGACGCCTCAGTGAGTAATTGTCACTCTGTGGGTGTTTAAAAGTGAAGCTCGGATCAACTGTGAGCAGTAGGAAAAATATCTGAATCTGACAGGAAAAATGAAGAGGTGATGAAACTTGGAATAGGACGTTTGTGCGAGAGTGAGTGAGTGAGTGAGTGAGTTCAACATGTTCTACGCTTCCAAAAACATCAGCTTTTTCATATACTGTATGTGAGTATATATAGAGAAATGAATACTTTTATTCAGTAAGGACGCATTCAATTGAGCAAAAGCAACTGTAAAGACATTTATTATGTTACAAATAGTTGTTATTTCTAATAAATGCTGTTCTTTTGAACTTTCTATTCATCAAAGAATCTTGAACAAAGTGAAATGTATCAGGGTTTCCTCCAAATATGAAGCAGCACAACTGTTTTCAACATTGATGATAATCAGAAATGTTTCTTGAGCAGCAAATCAGCATATTAGAATGATTTCTGAAGGACTGGAGTATTGATGCATATATGCACATGGAAAACAACTATTTTAAATTAATAATATTTCACAATATTACTGTTTTTACTGCATTTTTGATCAAATAAATGCAGCCTTGGTGAGTTGGGAGTTCTTTTAAAATACTTCAAATGATAGTGTATTTGCTTTATTCACTTTATTAGCACATATTCCTTGTCTTATTGTGAGCAAAAGCTATACGATTAGTTAAAAACCCCATGTGGCTTGCAGCTCAGATCATTTGGTCTTGGAAGAATTGGATGAGAAATGTTTAAGGTCGACTGAGATCTCAGTTTGGGACATTTCGATTTTTTTCTGAAACTCTTGAAGAGACACAATTACTATGGTCTTTTTATAAGGAGAGCGCTTGAGCAAGGTTTCCATTTGTTCACAAATTGAATTTAATTGCTGTCTAGGAGAAACAATTGGTATCATCTGAATTCATCTCATTTCCTATTGAGATAAGAACATTTCAGCTCAGAAGAAAATGTCATTGAAGAAATGTCTGTCTTAGTGATGATAAATCAGAGTGCAGAATCTGTGAGATATTACTGTGAAG
>NW_015506267.1:39340-39591 GCF_001515645.1 Sinocyclocheilus grahami | reverse complement strand
TAAACAAATATGTGGGTGGATTTTGATGTGAGAAACAACAGGAGACGGACCTTTTCACTGGAGGAAGTGTTATTATAGATTATAGACTCGTATTTTAGCCGGAAGCAACGGTTAGAAGTAAAAAAAACACCTTAATGATGGATTTGTTTCTTACAAACACACAACTTTTGGTTTCTCAAGACATTAACTGATGGACTGGCGTGTTATGGATTACTTGTGGATTATTGTGATGTTTTGATCAGCTGTTTGGA
>NW_015506267.1:38731-39264 GCF_001515645.1 Sinocyclocheilus grahami | reverse complement strand
GGGTGAGCAAATTTTCAGCAGTTTTACATTTTTGGGTGAACTATTCCTTTTCCTATTCCCCATTTTAGGTGTTTGCTCAAATCACAAATTATTATCTTATTAACTTTTTTATGCGGCCATGAAATCTGACACATAAAGCGTGCAATGTTTTACTACAACTAGAACTACCACATTTTGCTATAAGCTTGATTGCATCATATAATAATTGCTGTTAATAGTGTTCATCGTCTGTTTGATTACGTCTTTAATTGATTTTTCCGTACATTTCTGCCATATGTACATTAACTGACAGTCACCACTGATAAGCTACCACTAAATATTGTAGAAACTTAATTTGCTGTAAAGTTGCTTTGCAATGATTTGTATAGTGAAAAGCGCTGTACAAATAAACTTGAATTGAATTGAATTTTAGCTGTACTACAGTATGTAGGTGTCAATATCTGAGTTTTACAGCTCAGTGGACGCCTCAGTGAGTAATTGTCACTCTGTGGGTGTTTAAAAGTGAAGCTCGGATCAACTGTGAGCAGTAGGAA
>NW_015506267.1:35982-37584 GCF_001515645.1 Sinocyclocheilus grahami | reverse complement strand
TTTTTTTTGCAATATTATGACCTTATCAAATGTTTCATAAGGAGACATGCATTTATATCATTTATTTAAAGGTATAACTTTATTATCAAAAACTGTTGTAATCAAATGAAGTCATAAAACAGTAATTTAATGAATCTTAAAATGTAATCAAATGAAAATAGCAATTATTTTAAGTTTTTTGGCAAACAAAGTGCCGCACAACAGAGGTTAGCTTTTAAATTAAAACATGGAAAAAAACTATGATATTTCTTAAAAAATTAAGTATTAATCATTTTATTATTATTATTACTATTATCATTATGCATATCCAAAGGTGATCATGAACTGAAGAAAATTTGGTGTAGGATTTACTTAAACTATTTTTACTCTGAAATTTCTAGTTTCACAAATAATTATAAAGAAATGGCAAGTTTGAATTAAACGTGAACTAAATGTGAATTAAACGTTCAACACATTAATTAAACATGACATTTTGAAGCAAAAAGACTGAAATAAAACTTCAAATAAAAAAAAAAAATGAAAAAATCCTATTTTACTGTGTGGGTCAATAAATACATTTTAAAATGTCATTTCTGTGTAAAGTGTAAAGACAAAGAATGTCGTGGATAAATAGTGAGTGATTGTGTAGTGTTGTTTGGCTGAAATGTTGTTTCCACTCTGCGTGTTTTTGGATTTGTGTAATTAATTTCATGTTGTTTTGTTTCGTAGCTCATTGGTACCTTTCGCCGTCCATCACTTTTGTTTCAGGGGACAAGTGGAATGAGTTGTTTGTCTGTACTCAAGGTTCTCCAAAACCCATGAGGTCTGAATTCAGCGTTTCCCATCGTATGTATTGAATTACCCTATAGATTTCTGCTGATGTGAATACTAGTTTTGGACATTGTGTGGTGAACGAAGCTTGAATCAATCACTCTTGGGATGAGAGATCTTTCAGTCGCCTGCCAATTATCTATCAAAACCGGTTGGTTAGAAATATGGAGAAGTTTAGTAGTGGAAACCTCACTGGGACTAGAAGCAATTCACTAAAAAATTCCTCTGCGTAATATCTTCCATCCATCTTTGGATGTGTCTGGAATACTCTTGTCTTTACTGTGTGTTCATGACGTTTAGGGGTTTGGAGAAGCATGCGTAGCCCTTTTCAGGTGTCGAGAGTTGGGATCTGGTGTCTTTGGCACGCTGTGGTTTAAACCAGAGAAGATCAGGGGACAAAAGAGATTTTTTACTGTCTGCATTTGGACGTCAAGGAAAGTATGAGGGACATACATAAAGCAAAAGTCTCCAAATTACGTCTTTATGCATGTTCCATTTGACATAATTGTCAATTTTCTTGTCCTAGTTTCTGTAAGTTTGGCATTGACTAGTGAAACTAGTTGCTTAGATACAAAAGTCAGTCACAGGCTGTGTTCTAAAACACACTCAGCTGCCTTGTCGTCTGCTGTCTACATAGGCAGCTGCCTTCTAAGTCATCATCATAACGGAATTAGAAGCTCAATTGATTTGAAACACTGTACTTACTGCAGACAGCAAGTTCTTGTGTGAAGCACACGAGGCTAAAAAAAATGTTGAACTTGTGAAAAAAATGTGTATATATATATATATATA
>NW_015506267.1:30749-35393 GCF_001515645.1 Sinocyclocheilus grahami | reverse complement strand
TAGCCGCCTGTGAGCTTCAGTGTAAATATTGCGTCAAAATCAAATTAATTTGAGAGCGATTTAAACCCGGATGGTTGTAACCACTCTAAGTTCGTCTGCCTTGGGAAAGCTAGCGTGTCTCCGACATAGTGATAACACTCGTGGCCTTCTCTAGTGCAGCTCAACCAGGTCTCGTCCCATTCGTCGATATTTGTGATATCACAAATCCCGGAAAATATGCGTTGTAGTCCAAACGAGTCGTTCGTTGTAGTTTTTGAAAAGTGATTTCTGTTAAATAAAATATCTCCTTTTGAAGTGGACTTTGAGCTTTGTAACTTTGCAGATCTTTTTTATGCTCAAACAGCAACATTACAGACTAACTAAAGCTGAAAAAGTGAAAAAGCATAATAGGACCCCTTTAATGTTCAAAAAACACATTATTTTTCAAATACTGTACATTATTGTAGGTCCTCTATGCCCCGCATATCGCGGATCATTTGATTGAAAGCTGAACTTCGGAGCCGACGAGGTGAGATGCACTGCAGGTGCTTTTTATTGAAAAAGAGACTTCAGTTATGGAAAAAAATATTAGATTTATGTTTGAATTCATCATAATTTATTATGATGTGTTATAGAATAGTTTAGAGTACGGTATTAGGAACTAATGTAAATTTAATTAAAATATATTAAATAATATATTTAAAATGTGAAGTTATTTTAATGTTTGTTGTGTGTATAAAATTAAACTAGACTAACTGAAATAAATTAAATTAAACGTTTATTGTGTGTGTATATATTAATTTATATATGTGTGTATTAATAAAATTAATATATATTAATTTATTTAGTATATATATATATATATATATATATATATATATATATATATATTAATTCCAGTATTGAGGGAATTAAAAGTTTATCTTTTGTGTCTAGATTGTACCTATTATGCCCTAAAATGCTGTGTAGGCCGTTCACTAGATTTTTGAAAGAGCCAACATAATAAGTTGTTAATATTAAGACTAAAGTCCATTCGTAAAATTCATATGAATGATGTTTCCTCCTGTGTTTTTCCTAGTATTGCCATGTTCCATGAAGACAAGCCGAAATGATGCATTCTCGAATAAATTTTTTCTTTTTTCTTTTTTTTTTATTTGTGTCACTTTCTGTGTTTCTAAGCCCAAACTGCTTCTGCCACAGTTCAGTTACCATGGAAACTCTCCTGGAAATTCCTGGAATTTTTGTAGTGATTTTGATACAATGTTTCAGACTAATGATGGCCATCTAGAATAGTGCTAACTAGTGGTCGACCGATATATCGCCAAGGCTGAACGCATCGGCCAAACAGAAAAACTTATCGGCCGATGCCGATATTTGAAAAATGCCAAATATCGGCATCAGCCGATAAGTTTTTCTGTTTGGCCGATGCGTTCGAGGCGGGACTTTTATTTTGACGGCGCTGACGCCCCATTCACGGAGGGTGTTTCTGAAGCTTGGTTCTGACACGACTGTCATAGTGACAACAGCCAATCACATTAGTCTTCTGGTGTTGCATGAACGCGTTTGGCTAGCATCTGCGCTAGGGTATTTGCATACGGTCATCTGATTGGCTGACGCCTGTGTTGGCACTTGAAAAGTTTAAAAGTTTTCAACTTCTGCCGCGAGCAACGCGACAATTCACAAACCCACAATTCATTTCGCCAACGCTTGACGTCACTCCATTCAAAGTCAACTTGCCCACTGTAATATTCATGTCATTTTCACTGTGTGCTGTGTGTTATAAGTGTTACCTTGGCTTCATTTGAAAAAGTATGATTCCCAATGCACACAAACTTCCCAGAATACCGAGTGCTCTGTTGGTTACAGTTTACTTCCATTTTAATTATAAACTTATAAAAAATATTTATTTATTTGTGGAAAATACTTTGTCATCTAAAGTATAAGTATGTTTATTTTACAAAATTATTTTTTAATCCATTTTCAAATGATTTCAAATTTCTTAAATATTAATGAAAATAAATACAATTATATCGGCCATCGGCCACCCGGCTTTCCAAGATATCGGCATCGGCTGTCAAATAACCAATATCGGTCGACCACTAGTGCTAACGGTTGTGTTTCTATTGTTTTCTTTGTGGTTCACCACACTATAAAGTTGCAGTAGCATTAGTATGTTCCATACTGTAAATGGCTGAAATTGCAGTCCTGGTTAACAACTCTCTGGACAGGATGGCATAGACATTTCCAATACCAAAAATGACTTACAATAAATTTGAAATCACCAACCACCTGCTTTAGAGAATCAACATTAATGCTGTGGGAATGTGGGTGCAAACTATATGCTCAGTTGTAGCCTGCTATTTTGTGCGTTTAAATGAAGGGGTGACTGCACGCATCCTTTTCCCCTTTGCTCACAAACTTACGAGATCTGTGGTCATTCAGTAACTCTTGGCGATCCCGCTGGAATGTCTGTCCAGCTGTGCTTGTGTTTAAAGGTGATTCACTGAACCGTTGGAGTCAGTTTGTGTCAGTGACTCAAAGCTTCTGCCATGAATTGTCCTTGGGTAACCTCTGCAAGCATTATAGTCTTCCCCTTCACAGTCTGAGACACAAACTCCTTTGGAAACAGACAATGAGGTCAATAGGGCACAGGACAAAAATGTCATCCATGACATTATTACAGCATTTACACTTTGAAGACCATATCAGAGATGATCACTACAATGTACCATTACATTTCATTTTCTCTTCATTTTATCGAAAGCACTCATAACTCTCAAACACTCATAACTTCAGATAGCTTAAATATATACACTACAGGTCAAAAGTTTGGGATCGGTACGATTTTAAAATGTTGTTTGAAAGTCTCTTCTGCTCACCAAGGCAGCATTCATTTGATCAAAAATACAGTAAAAATTGTGAAATATTATTTACAATTAAATTTAAAAATTCTATGTGAAAATATTGTAAAATGTAATTTCATGACATTATTACAGCATTTACACTTTGAAGACAGTATCAGAGATGATCACTACAATGTACCATTACATTTCATTTTCTCTTCATTTTATCGAAAGCACTCATAACTCTCAAACACTCATAACTTCAGATAGCTTAAATATATACACTACAGGTCAAAAGTTTGGGATCGGTACGATTTTAAAATGTTGTTTGAAAGTCTCTTCTGCTCACCAAGGCAGCATTCATTTGATCAAAAATACAGTAAAAATTGTGAAATATTATTTACAATTAAATTAAAAAATTCTATGTGAAAATATTGTAAAATGTAATTTATTCCTGTGATCAAAGGTGAAATTTCAGCACCATTACTCCAGTCTTCAGTGTCACATGATCCTTCAGAAATCATTCTAATATTCTGATTTGCTAACATTATGTATATTAGACATATTATACCTGTTTTGTATTCAAATGTATATTAAACCTAAGAAAAACAGAAGTGTGACTTTAAAAGGAATACATCCTGACATTTTGAGCACAGAATACAACTAATGACTACTCACAATAAAAAATTTTACACTCTTGTGTTTTAATAACATGTAATGTATGAATTAGTTAGTTTTTATCTTGTTTTTATTTATCAGGATGGTAGATCAGCGTTCCACATTGCTGCAGCTCACGCCAAAGACGAGATCGTCAAACTGCTGGCGAGAAAAACTGATCCCAATTTACCAGCAGGGGTAAGATGTTCAGTTTACTTTTATTTTCACTTAATCACATTCAGCTCATATTGATATACTGTATGTGTGTTTGTGTGGGAAAAAAGACCAAACAAATTGGTACAAATGTTCCTAATAGTTAAATTTTTACATGCATCGATTATTTAATTGCATTAAACATTTAACTAAAGGTCAAGGTTTCGTGGCCTTCAAGCACACATTTCTTACTGTTGCACATTTTTAATAATGTAAAACACATTATATTATGCTAAAACAGTCTTTTAATGTGATTATTCACTGATCTCTGAATGCATGATCTTGACCAACAACAGGAAATGTGCATGACTATGTAATTGATTGTTTACAGTCTTGACTTGAGTGTTTGTTACTGAGTGACTTTTCCCAAGAATTATCACAATTGTCCAGTTGTTTCCACAGATAAACATTTACAGGAGTTAAAACAGTTTGTGTGTAAATCTCATGAGGTTAACATTGTACTCTATGTGTGTCAAAGAATACCTCAGTATTAAAATGGCCAAAACCTTTTTTGTAGTATTTCATTCTCACACAGATTTCATTGAATTCTCATTTATGTTTAGCCCAATGATCAGTTGCCCCTGCACTACGCAGTGTCTCGACCGACCGGAGGACTCGGAGTCGTGCAAACGCTGCTCAAGTTCAGCAGCAAAGATGCCCGTCTTACACCAGACAAGGTACAAAAGCATTGATCATCCTCATTGATTCATTATATGAGAAAAATGTGCCCTCCAGAAGCTTGCGTTCTGCAAGTGAACAGTGTACCTTAACTGTTTCCTGCTGGTGGAATGACCTGCCCAGCTTGATCCGAGCAGCTGAGTCTTTAACCATCTTCAAGAAACGGCTAAAGACACATCTCTTCCATCTACACTTGACCCACTAAAATTAACACTCTCTATTCTATTTCTATTCTATCTATTCTAACATATAAATACACACACATATATATATA
>NW_015506267.1:29497-30637 GCF_001515645.1 Sinocyclocheilus grahami | reverse complement strand
TATATATATATATATATATATATATACTGTATATATGACATACATACAGACATATATAAAAACCATGACCCTCTAACACTAACACTAACACCTCTTTTATTAATTAAAACAAATCTTGACCCTCTAATACTAGTGTTCTCTATTCATTTTCTATTCTATCTACTTGTTTTCTTTTAATTTATTATATAAAACTTGTTTTTATTATATAAATAATTGTCACAGCACTTACATATCGTTGCTCTTTTGTTGGTTTAATTGCTTCTAGTGCACCTCATTTGCAGTGCTTGAAGAGGTCCAGTACACACCGGTACGCACTACCGGTGTTGTGCCCAATTTCGACTCCCTGTCAAATTATTAGCCCCCTGGTGTTGAAGCCGCTACCTGATTGCCTAATCCTAACCCCTCCCCACACCTAATCCTAACCCTACCATTACTAGGGGGTAATAATCTGGCAGGGTGTAAGAAATGGGCACAACACCGGCACTTCACTATTTTAGTCTTTAGCGTACTGGCACTTTTTCGTGCGTACCGGTGGCACTTC
The DNA here is from genome assembly GCF_001515645.1 of Sinocyclocheilus grahami. Taxonomy (NCBI): domain Eukaryota; kingdom Metazoa; phylum Chordata; class Actinopteri; order Cypriniformes; family Cyprinidae; genus Sinocyclocheilus; species Sinocyclocheilus grahami. The sequence continues at coordinate 30,096 of NW_015506267.1, read as the reverse complement.
TGACATGTTGCCGGTACTGAGTCAAAGCATCAGTGTCTGGCGATTAGAAATGACACTATAAAGCACACTACCCAGGAGGTGGTCATTTGAAACCGGTAAACTTCTGGAAGGTTCAAGGATCCAGTAAGGGAATGCATTAGTAATAAGTTCAAAACAGCGCTAATGCAGAGAAAACACGGACGATTTCATCAAGGATGGCAGAGAAAATAGTGACTCGCGTCCAGATGGCAGTAAATTATTCTTTTCAGCCTGTATTCGGCTTAAAAGCATGAGTGTTTTATAATGGATGCTTGCTGAAGGTGTTTTAGATTATGCGTTGGTCAGTGGTTTAGTGATTCTGAATGGATCCGTATAGTAGCATGTACAATCAGGTTAAGGCAGCAGGTTTAGGTCTCCCTGTGGTCCTGTTTGGTGTCGCAGCTTAACTGGTGCTTATTTATATAAAAAATGCTCTAAACAATTGTCTTTTTTTTCTTTCGGTATTATATACATGCATTAGGAAATAAGATTTTTTTATTTATTTATTTACAAATGTATGTAAATGTTTTATATTTATTTATTGGGGGGGGGGGGGGGGTACCGGGACTTTTCTTTCAACA
>NW_015506267.1:6868-29219 GCF_001515645.1 Sinocyclocheilus grahami | reverse complement strand
GGGGGGGATACCGGGACTTCTTTTTATTTACTTCAAGCACTGTTTAGCTGTCTGCTAAATGACTAAATGTAAAATTACAAAAGTTAATTACCGTAAAATCAGGTTTTTTACTTCGATGGCCAGATTATGTGATGTTGTCATATTGTAATTGTTGGATACAGCTAAGAAGAAGAATCACCATTATGAGTAAGTAGATCTTCTTCACTACGAGATGAAAATGTTCGCTGCCGTTTTCGTCTCTGTCCAGGACGGCTGCTTTCCTCTGCTGCTGGCTGTCGAAGCCGGGAATGTTGTGATTGTTCGGGAACTCCTCTCCAACCAATCAGAGCCACAGCTCAGAGCCGTGAAGGCGGTAAGCGTCACATGACCTTCCAAACCTGAGGACTGCATTAATGCGATCGAATCAAGTTATTTTTTTGCTATTTAAGTCAAATAAGTAACCGTAATGCAAAGCGCCTTTTCATATTATTCCCAAACTCCGTTTGTGAAGTTAACAAACAACATCTTCTCAGTTATGGCATAATGTACTGTAATAGGAATAATCAGATAAAAAGCTCTGAATGCTATGATTTAGCTGGTTTTAAGTGTCATCAGTGGAAATCTAGCACTCATCTGTTACTCAAAACGAAGCTCTTTCGTTCTTAAATAGGTCAGTTTACATTTTCTTTGTCTAGATCTGTTAAGCTATTCAAAAGTTCACATGGAAAATGGTTCAAATTGGTGACGTGACATATGGCCAAGTATTGTGTCCCATACTCAGAATTTGTGAGTAGTGAACACACACACCCGGAGCAGTGGGCAGTGAGCATTTGGGGGTTCAGTGTCTTGCTCAAGGGTCTCACCTCAGTCGTGGTATTGAGGGTGGAAGACATTCGTACATTCACTCCCCCCACCTACAATCCCTGCCGGACCTGAGACTTGAACCCACGACCTTTGGGTTACAAGTCCGACTCTCTAACCATTAGGCCAAAAAAAAGAAAAGTCTGAAATTGTAATCTTTTGTTATTACTTCCTTAAAATAAGCAGTATTTATTAAATATTTAAAAACTTTTTTGTTTGCCAAATCAAAGTCAGATTAGTACAGTAGAGCCAATATCCAGGAAAATACTTAAGATTTTAAGAATCATTTCTTTTTTTTTTCAACGTAACCGGAATACAAAGATTGCATTTCTAAAAATCTGGCATGTATTTTTAAACTAGATTTTTAAAAGATGTTGGACATCCTCATTTGCCTTTGACCCGTATTATCAAACCAGTGTTATTTTAGTGTCAAAAATTCACTATTATAGTTGTTAGTTCATAGTTTTATAGTTTTGTTCATTTGAATTAATTTTATTTTTATATTTTTGGTTTTCACATTTCACTTTATGCTGTCTATGTAGTTTTTATAAATTTTTATTTATTAGTTTTAGTTTATTTAGTTTTATTTATTTTAGTACTTCAAGGTAAACTAAACTAACTTGGCGACTAGCTGAAGTAAAAAAAGATTTAATTTATTTCAGTTAACATTTATTTATTTAATTATTGATTTATTTTTTATGGTTTTATTTTAGTTGACGATAATAACCCTGCATCAAACCCAGAATCAAGACCACTATAGTCTCAAATTTGTGATTACCCGTTATTTTGAAATCATATGACCCAGTTTTGCAATTAAGTTTAATTAAGTTGTGTTTCCAGGCGAACGGCGACACGGCGCTTCACATCTGCTGCAGACGGAAAGATGTTGAGATGGCCAAAGTCCTGTTGGAGTTTGGGGCGAATCCGGACTCTCAGAATGTAAGAAACTCTCACACACACACACACACACACACACACACACACAAACAACAAGCAAAGACACACAAAGTTATTTTCTGGTGTTGATTTGTCCCGTCCTTTGAGTCATTTTCCTGTTAGCCATTGAACCTTGATTGATGGACAGATGATTTTACCAAACCAGATGAACATCAAGGCTTTTAGAGATGGTTTTGTGACCGTTTCCAGCATAGATATGTATAGGTAGATTCCTCATTAGCACCTGTTTTTATTGGGCCGCGATATGTAAGCCGTCCGCCATATTGGAATGTCAACGCCGGTCCGTGAACATTCGAGAGCAAGTTGCCTGTGCATCTGCACTGCAACTGTATGGAGTGTAGACTTCAAAAGATCATTTTGCTAAACTAACACAATACAACAAGATGAAGCCGTTAGCTATACTGCATTAAAAGGTACTTTAATTTAAAAACCTGTGATATTGAGTTAATAGATATTAAAAACACTGTGAAGTTTAGGGGGGGGATACCGGGACTTCTTTTTATTTACTTCAAGCACTGTTTAGCTGTCTGCTAAATGACTAAATGTAAAATTACAAAAGTTAATTACCGTAAAATCAGGTTTTTTACTTCGATGGCCAGATTATGTGATGTTGTCATATTGTAATTGTTGGATACAGCTAAGAAGAAGAATCACCATTATGAGTAAGTAGATCTTCTTCACTACGAGATGAAAATGTTCGCTGCCGTTTTCGTCTCTGTCCAGGACGGCTGCTTTCCTCTGCTGCTGGCTGTCGAAGCCGGGAATGTTGTGATTGTTCGGGAACTCCTCTCCAACCAATCAGAGCCACAGCTCAGAGCCGTGAAGGCGGTAAGCGTCACATGACCTTCCAAACCTGAGGACTGCATTAATGCGATCGAATCAAGTTATTTTTTTGCTATTTAAGTCAAATAAGTAACCGTAATGCAAAGCGCCTTTTCATATTATTCCCAAACTCCGTTTGTGAAGTTAACAAACAACATCTTCTCAGTTATGGCATAATGTACTGTAATAGGAATAATCAGATAAAAAGCTCTGAATGCTATGATTTAGCTGGTTTTAAGTGTCATCAGTGGAAATCTAGCACTCATCTGTTACTCAAAACGAAGCTCTTTCGTTCTTAAATAGGTCAGTTTACATTTTCTTTGTCTAGATCTGTTAAGCTATTCAAAAGTTCACATGGAAAATGGTTCAAATTGGTGACGTGACATATGGCCAAGTATTGTGTCCCATACTCAGAATTTGTGAGTAGTGAACACACACACCCGGAGCAGTGGGCAGTGAGCATTTGGGGGTTCAGTGTCTTGCTCAAGGGTCTCACCTCAGTCGTGGTATTGAGGGTGGAAGACATTCGTACATTCACTCCCCCCACCTACAATCCCTGCCGGACCTGAGACTTGAACCCACGACCTTTGGGTTACAAGTCCGACTCTCTAACCATTAGGCCAAAAAAAAGAAAAGTCTGAAATTGTAATCTTTTGTTATTACTTCCTTAAAATAAGCAGTATTTATTAAATATTTAAAAACTTTTTTGTTTGCCAAATCAAAGTCAGATTAGTACAGTAGAGCCAATATCCAGGAAAATACTTAAGATTTTAAGAATCATTTCTTTTTTTTTTCAACGTAACCGGAATACAAAGATTGCATTTCTAAAAATCTGGCATGTATTTTTAAACTAGATTTTTAAAAGATGTTGGACATCCTCATTTGCCTTTGACCCGTATTATCAAACCAGTGTTATTTTAGTGTCAAAAATTCACTATTATAGTTGTTAGTTCATAGTTTTATAGTTTTGTTCATTTGAATTAATTTTATTTTTATATTTTTGGTTTTCACATTTCACTTTATGCTGTCTATGTAGTTTTTATAAATTTTTATTTATTAGTTTTAGTTTATTTAGTTTTATTTATTTTAGTACTTCAAGGTAAACTAAACTAACTTGGCGACTAGCTGAAGTAAAAAAAGATTTAATTTATTTCAGTTAACATTTATTTATTTAATTATTGATTTATTTTTTATGGTTTTATTTTAGTTGACGATAATAACCCTGCATCAAACCCAGAATCAAGACCACTATAGTCTCAAATTTGTGATTACCCGTTATTTTGAAATCATATGACCCAGTTTTGCAATTAAGTTTAATTAAGTTGTGTTTCCAGGCGAACGGCGACACGGCGCTTCACATCTGCTGCAGACGGAAAGATGTTGAGATGGCCAAAGTCCTGTTGGAGTTTGGGGCGAATCCGGACTCTCAGAATGTAAGAAACTCTCACACACACACACACACACACACACACACACAAACAACAAGCAAAGACACACAAAGTTAATTTCTGGTGTTGATTTGTCCCGTCCTTTGAGTCATTTTCCTGTTAGCCATTGAACCTTGATTGATGGACAGATGATTTTACCAAACCAGATGAACATCAAGGCTTTTAGAGATGGTTTTGTGACCGTTTCCAGCATAGATATGTATAGGTAGATTCCTCATTAGCACCTGTTTTTATTGGGCCGCGATATGTAAGCCGTCCGCCATATTGGAATGTCAACGCCGGTCCGTGAACATTCGAGAGCAAGTTGCCTGTGCATCTGCACTGCAACTGTATGGAGTGTAGACTTCAAAAGATCATTTTGCTAAACTAACACAATACAACAAGATGAAGCCGTTAGCTATACTGCATTAAAAGGTACTTTAATTTAAAAACCTGTGATATTGAGTTAATAGATATTAAAAACACTGTGAAGTTTATCCAGTTTCTTCAGGTATTTAAATTTAGGCGTTTTTTACAACCTGATGCTGCGCAATGTTGTTGCGTCTTGAAACTCATTGATTTTTATTGTGAGTGATAACCATAGACTGTATAAAAATATTGACGTAGTGTCTGTGATGTCACCTGTACCTTTCCGAAGAGCATTTTTGAAGCTTAAAATTGGGCAGAGGCGGCCTTCGCCATCTTGGCAGCGCGTCACTCCTGGATAATCGAAAATGGACAAAGAGGCGGGAGCAGGTTGCTGAAGCCACGCCCACCTAGCTCGACAGTGGTGACAGCAGCGGCAATCCCCCTGCCACTCAAGTGGCCACGCCCTTAATTATGCAGAACTTTAAGGCTTAATATAATTTAAACGGATGAGTTATAAAAAAATTCACCCCCCTCACATTTGTCATGAAGGGCAAAATTAGCTATATAGACCAAAATAATTTTTTGAACCAGGCTGTAAACATGTTTTTTTCTGCTGTAAAGTTGGGCATTTTAACATGGGGAGTCTATGGGATTGACTCCCTTTTGAAGCCAGCCTCTAGCGGCCAGTCAATGAATTATAGTTTAAGTCACTTCCGTGTTGGCTTCACGAGAGAGGTTGCCGCTTGGTGACGACATATAGACCGTTCCAAGATGGCGGACACGTCTACGTGATTGGATCGGTCGCATGAAGAATCTACCTACACGTATCTATGATTTACAGCTTAAAGCAAGTCAAAAGTTATTAATCTCAGTTGTTCTGAGATCCGTTTAGTTTGAGGAATGGTTCACATCAGATCAGGCCAATAGCGAGCCAGTGTTATTTTAGTATAATTGATATTCTGTACCATTCATTTTGAAGTATATTTTATTTTTATATATTTTTTATTTTACTTTAATTTCAGTTACATTTTTAAAAAATTTTATTGTGTTTTTAGTTTTAGTTGTTTTAGTACTAAAACTTATTTAGTTGACATATTTCTCATTTTTATTTAGTTTAGTTTTTAAAAAATAAATATTTCAGTTAATGTTTATTTTATTTCCAGTAACAAAAATGACGTATTTTTTTTTTTTTATATGACTTTCTTCTTTCAGACGAATGCAGTTGGAGTTATATAAAAAAATATCCTGACTCTTCCAAGCTTTATAATGGCAGTGAATGATGGTCCAGATTTTGAAGCAAAATAAAGTGCATATATCCATCACAAAAAGCGCCACACATGGCTCCGGGTGATGAATAAAGGCCTCCTGAAGCGAAGCGGTGCATTTGTATAAGAAAAATATATAACATTATAAAGCTCGGAAGAGCCTTTATAAAGCTTACATCAAATCCAGACATTATTTTCCTTGCAACTGTATTCCAGGTTTCTTTTATGCAAGTTATCATGTGCATTTTCCAGCATAATTATAAAGTCAATTTACCCGAATGTGAGAGCCAGGAACAGAATAAAAGAACAGATTCGATCCCACTGAGAGCTTCGATAAGAAAAGACAAAAGACAATGACAGAAGTGTGGATGGAGTTAATGGACAGAAGTGAGAAAAAGGATTTTGGAGGCGTTCTGAGTAGGGAAAATGCTGATTTTGTACCCAAGAGACATTTTTGGCCCCTTTTGATTGCTCACCAATTCAGTCTCCATGTTAATGGTGCTTTCTTCCCCCCGGGGAAAGGAAAGAAGGGGAAGAAAGTCTCAAAAACATCCGGGACAATTATCCCCGTATAAATGGAGACAGACAGTGTGATTGCTGATCACTTTAGCCATATCCTGTGCAGATGACCTACTAGTATTTATATGCTGTTATAGTTATTTTCCATTCAATTCAAGTTTATTTGTACAGCGCTTTTCACGATACAAATCGTTGCAAAGCAGCTTTACAGCAAATTAAGTTTCTACAATATTTAGTGGTAGTTTATCAGTGGTGACTGTCAGTTAATGTACATATGGCAGAAATGTACGGAAAAATCAATTAAAGACGTAATCAAACAGACGATGAACACTATTAACAGCAATTATTATATGATGCAATCAAACTTATAGCAAACTGTGGTAGTTCTGTATGTTGTTTCATGGTTGGCATCATCTGAGGTCCTCTGAGGGGTTGCATCATCTCTTCTCAGGTGTTCTGGATACAGACTGAAGCTTGTGTAAATCCTAGTTACACAAAAACAGAGAAACAAATAGAGACATAATTAGCGTAGCTGCTGTTCCAACCAAGCAAAATTTATTTGTTTAACCCAAACTAAAGAATAATAATGTGCATATTTGATCAGATATAACTGCAGTACAAGATTATGAGATGCATTATTTGAATACTTATTGTAATCCAAGAGATTCGGTGTACTGTCTTTTGGTCCAATAAGTAATATCTCTGTCTCATCCGAATTTAATAGGAGAAAATGATTGGTCATCCAATCTTTTACATTTTTAACACACTCTGTTAGCTTAGATCATTTAGAAGTTTCATCTGGTCTTGTTGAGATATATAGTTGAGTATCATCAGCATAACAGTGGAAACTAATCCCGTATTTTCTAATAATATTACCAACCACTATATTATTTATTTCTTAAATTTTGAATTAGCCATTATTTTTACACTTTCAGTGTTCATTTTAATTTAATTTACTTTTATGTAATTGTATGGCCTCTGGTGTTATCAAAGTTAACTACTTGAAATAAAATAAAATAAAATAAAAAACTTTCAGCTAGTTGCCCAGTAGACATTTCATTTAGTTTAACTTGATGTACTAAAATAACTCAAACTAAAATTGAAATAAAAATTAATTAATTATTTATTAAAATATAGGCATATTAAACATAATAAACACATAAAAAAATAATAAATGACAAAAACACAAACAAAATTACTACTACTTTAAAATTAAAATCAAAATGGAAACTATAAAAATAAAAACTAATTCAAAATATTAATAAAAAAATATATGTAATGTGGTTTTGGGTTTTGTTTCTTGTTCATTGTGTTCATGTCTTTTATTTTGTAGTTAGGCCTTAGTCATGTTCTGTCATGTGATTCCCTTGTCTATGTGTTATGTTCTGATTGGTTGTTTTAGTCATGTGTCTTGTGCTTATTGGTTTATGAGGTGCGTTCGACTTGAAGCACGGCTACAGATGGCAGTCAACGAGAGTAGCCGCTTGCAGCCGCTCCCGTTAGTGACGCTTGCGTGGTGTTTGCATACTCTATCACAGATGAAGTGAATTAAATGCAATTATTTGTCAAATATACAGACATTTCAGAAACGTTTTCATGAGCAACAGAGATACACTGATCATATACTGCTTAATACATCACCATCTGTTCAAGAATAAAGTTCAACGTAAAGATGTACTATTTAAATACTAATAAAGTGGGGGAATGTATGCTTTCATCAGTGTTTTATGATAAATGTGACTCAATATAACATTGCGACTACAGTAAAAAAGCTTTTACTGTTCTAAAAACACAGATTTGTGGCTATTATTGGAATTGAAAAGGTTAGAATAAACCCGAAACACATGTGATTGTTGTCATGTGGTGTGATTCTGGCCAATCGTGAAATGGCTGTGTCGTCATCAACGCTCCTGCAGCCGCTCTGGAGAAACTGCGCCGGCTGAGTCAGCCCGAAAACGCTCTCGCGGTGCTTTGATGCCACACTTGACAGTGGTAAAATTACTAACCGGCATGCACTGCTTCAAGTCAGATTGTGATCGATCTGAAAAGGTTAGAATAAACCCGAAACACATGTGATTGTTGTCATGTGGTGTGATTCTGGCCAATCGTGAAATGGCTGTGTCGTCATCAACGCTCCTGCAGCCGCTCTGGAGAAACTGCGCCGGCTGAGTCAGCCCGAAAACGCTCTCGCGGTGCTTTGATGCCACACTTGACAGTGGTAAAATTACTAACCGGCATGCACTGCTTCAAGTCAGATTATGATCGATCTGCGCAGTGCTGCATGAAGTCGAACGCACCTATTGTCTTATCATGTGGTTCTGAGTTCTGTTTGTCCATTGGTTGGTTTGTGTCATGTGACCCTTATTGTTTGGTACAAATAGCCCTCATGTTCCCATTGTTCTTTGTCGTGTATTGAAGTTGTAACCCGCTGTCGGTGAGTCTAGTCACACTTGAAACTGTGCAAGTGGTTCGCGTTATTTGAATCAGAATACGAAGCGGTCACATGGTTGTGTGCGAAAACGAAGCTTCGGACGTCACAGATCACGTGCTTTTGGCAAAATGAATCAAGCTCTGGTACAGTGCTTCACTGTGAGATGTTTCGTTTTTTTGATACAAGCTTCGAAGCCTCGATGTCGAACGTCACATTACTAAGTCTGTTCATGCCTCGTCAAGTCAAGTCTGTCTCTCTAGTCTCGGTTTATGTTTGTGTTTTGGATCACATTTTGGATCACATCTGTAAATAAACTGCACATGGGTTCTTCACTATGAAGTCGAACGCACCTATTGTCTTATCATGTGGTTCTGAGTTCTGTTTGTCCATTGGTTGGTTTGTGTCATGTGACCCTTATTGTTTGGTACAAATAGCCCTCATGTTCCCATTGTTCTTTGTCGTGTATTGAAGTTGTAACCCGCTGTCGGTGAGTCTAGTCACACTTGAAACTGTGCAAGTGGTTCGCGTTATTTGAATCAGAATACGAAGCGGTCACATGGTTGTGTGCGAAAACGAAGCTTCGGACGTCACAGATCACGTGCTTTTGGCAAAATGAATCAAGCTCTGGTACAGTGCTTCACTGTGAGATGTTTCGTTTTTTTGATACAAGCTTCGAAGCCTCGGTGTCGAACGTCACATTACTAAGTCTGTTCATGCCTCGTCAAGTCAAGTCTGTCTCTCTAGTCTCGGTTTATGTTTGTGTTTTGGATCACGTCTGTAAATAAACTGCACATGGGTTCTTCACTACACTCGCCTTCAGTGGACTGAATCATTACAGAATACACGACCATCAAAATGAATCGAGCAGATCATCTTGTTCGCCTCCGTCAAGGTAATCGCTCCATTGAAGAATATGTGGCAGACTTTTGTGAACTTTACTATCAAGTGGACTTCAATGATACTTTCTTAAAAGACATTTTTCGTTTTGGTTTAAGTAAAGACATGCCACGTAATACCCCACACTGGTCACTAGAACAGTATATAGACTTTGCACTGCAGTTGAGTGGATCTGCTTACACTGTGGGTGTCATGGAGAAGGAACGTGACACTTCCCAAAAGTCTGCTCACTTCATGCCTACCAAGCCACAGCCTGCTCACGTCATGTCTGCTACTCCAGGACCTGCACATGTCTGTTACTCTTGTCATATCTACCAAGTCAAAGCCTGCTCACATCATGCCGGTCACTCAAGAGATTCTTCACAAGATGGCCGCCACGCCTGAGTCCCCGACCAAGATGGCCACCACGCCTGAGTCCCCGGCCAAGATGGCCGCCCCGCCTGAGTCCAAAGCGGAGCTTGGGCTTGGACTAAAAGGTCTGATTGCTAGTGTGATGGACCCACCTCTGATGTCGGTGTGAGTTGCAGGTATCCCCATGACATCAGTGCTCTCAAGCCCAACCGTCCTAGAGGTCCTGCCACCCTCTGCTGCACTTACTGTAATGGCAGTCTCCATTTTAAGTGTGTGGGCTGTACACTGTGCTCAAGAGACCTCTCCTGTCCATGATCTGCTCCTGAGGCCTTTCCTGTCCATGAATCTGCCCCAGTGGCCTCTCCTGCCTATGAGTCTGTCTCAGAGGCCTCTCCTATCCACGAGTCTGCTCCAAGGAACTTTCCTGTGCTTGAATCCGCTGCAGAACCTCTTGAGGTGGTGGCGTCCGCTTCTGAACTCACTGCCTGCCCTGTCACGGCCACGGAGGCCGTCCATGAATTCACTGTCTGTCCTGTCACGGCCATGGAGGCTGCTCACGAACTCACAGTCTGCCCTGTCATGACTAAGAAGGCCGTCCATGAATTCACTGCCTGTCCCGTTACGGACATGGAGGCTGTTCATGAACTCTCTGCTTGTTCTGTCACAGTCAAGTGGTCTATCCATGTCTCTGCTCCGCCATGGCTTCCTGCTCTGTCATGTGATTCCCTTGTCTGTGTGTTATGTTCTGATTGGTTATTTTAGTCATGTGTCTTGTGCTTATTGGTTTATGGTCTTGTCATGTGGTTCTCAGTTCTGTTTGTCCATTGGTTGGTTTGTGTCATGTGACCCTTCTTGTTTGGTACAAATAGCCCTCATGTTCCCATTGTTCTTTGTCGTGTATTGAAGTTGTAACCCACTGTCTGCGAGTCTAGTCTGTTTATGCCTCGTCAAGTCTGTTCATGCCTAGTCAAGCCTGTTCATGTCTCGTCAAGTCTGTGTCTCTAGTCTCGGTTTATGTTTGTATTTTGGATCACGTCTGTAAATAAACTGCACATGGGTTCTTCACTACGCTCGCCTTCAGTGGACTGAATCGTTACAATATAGTAATATCTCAATGATACTTGTCATTTTTATTATATATATATATATATATGTATGTATGTATGTGTGTGTGTGTTTATATTTTATTTCAGTTAATGTTTATTTTATTTCATTGCAAAATTAAATAGTTAAAAAATTTAAAAGTTTTAGTTTTAGTTAATGATAATAACCCTGGTAGGAACTGAATTGGAAGTTGCTTTGGATCCAAACTGAAGAAGCACTCCGATTGTGTTTCAGATTCACGTTTAAGTGCTTTCTGATCAGTTATTCATCATTCATTAGAGCATCCGAGTGCTTCATCTTCATAGACACACACACACACACAAACACACACAGACAAAGATTGTTTGCAACATGGAGACCAATAAAGAGAAACTGAGCTTTGCTAATATACAGAACATATGAGTCAATATTGTGCTGCTGTTTGAAACACAAATAATGTTCCATTTCTGTGCGATTTCTCTAACTGGATTTGTAAAATTACTGTTTTAAGTATTGTTTTTATATCTAAATGCATTCAAATTGCCTTCAGGAAATTAAAGACAAACTAAACTCAACTACAGTTAATATTTCAATAATTTAACAATCCACATGTTCATGGTTCACTGATGTCACATAACATGCAGGTAAGCATATAAAATATTTCATCTTTTTCAGTAAGTGTTTTTTTTTATTTATTTAGAAATTAACATTTTTAATTATTAAATTTTTAGTAAGCATTTTACTTTTATTTCAAATGTATTTTTATTTTATTTTAATTATCAATGTTTTATTATTTTTTTAATATTACAGTTTTATTTGTAATTATTCTTTTTTTATTGTTTATTTTACATTTTTATGATTTTATTAATTTTAATGTTTTTTTGTTTGTTTTTGTTTAGTTTTTTTACAATTATTTATTTTAATTTAACATTTTTATGATTGAATTAACTTTCAGTAAGTTTTTTATTTTTATTTTACATTTTTGTTATGTGATATTTTCAGTAAGTGTTTTATTTAAATTGTTTTGTTTTGAATTTTTGAAATTTTTAAATATTTTTCTGATCTAATTCATTTTCAGTAAGCGTTTTATTGTTTTTTTAATTGTTTAATTGCATTTTTATGATTTGATTTTAATTTAAAAAAATTATAATTTCATGTCTCTTTCTCTTCTGTTTCAGATGGACAGATCTCCTCTACACATCGCAGCAGAGCAGGAACACACCAACACAGTCGAGATCCTCACTGAGAAGTTCAAATCATGTGTGTTAGCAAGAACAAAGGTGATCCACTTTCAAAGCATTTATTATTGCTTAAATGCAAAAAAAACCCAGTCTCAATTAAGTATAAACTTGATCAACTGAAACTTAAAAATGCTTAAAAACTTTAAAAAAAAAAACAGACACAAATGAGTTGTCCTACACTAAGTGTATGGAGGTATAAAATTAATGAGGAGCAGCTCAGATCATTTGATGAAAAATATGGAGATCTCTGACTTGTGATTGCAGACTTTGTGTGCAAATTTGAGCACAGTTTGAGACATTGCTGTGAAACGTCTCGGTTACGTATGGTAACCCTCGTTCCCTGAAGGAGAGAACAGAGATGTCACGTTGGATGATCGACGAATTGGGATCTCGCCTAGAGAGACCAATCCACTTCGAGTGTAAACCAAACGAGCCAATGCACATTGGCATATGATTATTGCATCCAGCTGCTGCTGATCACAGCGTGAGTATAAGTAGGCAGCAGATGCAGTGCACATTCAGGTTTTCGCTGAGGAACCGAGCTGGTGACCCGGCCGCTCAGCGGTGGTACAGGAGCTGTGGTGACGTCACGTCGGATGACCGATGAATTGGGATCCCTAACAAAAGGCCACAGATACCGCCCCTTCCAGTGTCCTGCTGGAGCCTTCTGCACCCCTACTTTTTGGCGCAGGGCTTACCACAAGAGGACCAGCTACTGCTGCTATGGCACTACCCACTCAGTAAGACTGGATACACACACACACACACACACACACGATGCGCAAAACTCCGCATTTGAACAGTCAATAGCAAATACTTAAACTAATAACGAAACAGTAGCTGATTCAGAAGCGCCAGATTGTCATAGCAAAGTCAGAATGACCTCCTCTCCTAGGTTCACGAAACGGTCATCCATAAAATGCATTGCTGTTCTGTTGTAAGTAATCTTAAAGATTCCTAAATGCATCTACTTCCGGAAGGCCAAATAAAGTGCTTTTGCTTTCACCTAGAAACACACAGCATCTCCCTGACATGCTGCTTCAACACTAACTGCGGTTACTGAAACCACGCCTTCTTTCTTTGCATGCACATTTGGGTGGCATTATGCAAATATTTCCACATAGTGAGGTAGATATGTGGGGGCATGTTAGAACGAGCCGTTTTAGGGGGGCGTGGCAGAGTCTTAACTTTGATACAGAATATCTCTTTGGTTTTGAGACTTTAGTCTTTGCAACTTCAGGGATCTTATCTATGCACAATCAGCTTGTAACACTCCAAAGAGAAAGGAAAACTTGAAATCAAATGACCCCTTTAAGGCTCGGACGGGACAGAGCAATATAGTATTTACCAATATGGTAAATATTGGTACCCAATATGGTATTTTTTTTCTGAACATACTAACATGTTATGTCAGTGTGTTGTAATCTGTGAAGATGTTTTTAATGAATCTCTCCCGGATGATCCCCTATAGGATGGCAACACACTTTTGCATATCGCATCTCAATGTGGTCACCCTGCAACCGCTCTCACATTACTGAGGAAAGGCGTCTCGCTGCACATGCCCAACAAGGTACTGAACACATCAGTGAAATTCCTTTATATCAGTAGACTGATTATCACAAGTTTGAATGCTTGGACCCAGTTGTTCAAAATAATTCAATCATATTTTCCTACGTATATCAGATTGGATTAGATCTTGAAAATTGTTTGTTCAAAAGAAGAAAAAGGTTTCTAAAATCGGATATCGGATTAGATCGCATAATCCATTGGTGGGTTATGTTTTGATTAGCTTTTGATTCTGGATCAAACCTTTAGTATTTGTTGTTCAAAACTTTTTAATAAGATTAAAATAAGAAAAACGATTTTTGGAGTAAGTTTTACAAGAAAATACGATTGCAATCCTTCTGCTTCAATAGTTCATGTTTAATTCAATGTTACTTGCAATTTCTTTGTAATTATTTGTAAATTTACCTGCAGTTTCTGAATGAAAATTGTTTCAAAGTAGTGTCTGCAAAATGCTTATGTAAACTTTTGAACAAGGTCATTTTTATAAATTCAACTATTATTTTCTCTTGTGGACTATGTGTAAACGTATTTTATGTGAAATATCTTTTTCAGGTCAGTACTAAATAAAAAAAATTACATGTATTTTGTACGATCCCTCTTATTTTGGTAAAATAATTAAGATTTTGCAGATACTTGTCACGCTACGCTGCTCACAAACAAATGAAGATGGAGAAGAATAGTGATGGGACGCTTGATACAGTTGCTCCGATGCAGTTTTCAAAGCACTATTGTATCACACACTGTGCCGATGCTTGTATCGAAATGACAACATCATGTGATTGATGACGTTTGAAGCTTCAAAAATCATGCAGTATTGAGAGATCAGGACAGCTGGTTTGAAAAAATGTGCGCTTCACGTCCCCACCTGATGCAAGGGACAGTAACCTCAACACTAGACAGAAAGTGAATCATGTTTTATAGCTAGGGCCTCAGAGACCCCAAGCAGAACATAAAGGTTAAACAGCTCACCCAAAATATTTTTTCAGATACCTACGTCAATTAGTATCTATGATCACATGCTTGCCTATTTTATATTATTGATCAATATGTGAATCCGTTGACCAGACTACACATGACACGAGTTCTGGTCTCATTGGCACAAATTAATTTAGATATAATTATATCAGATCAGTTAGAACTGTATTGATCCAAGATTGATTCCACTCTTGTGTGTCACGGACTTCCAAAACTGTATGGTCATGTGATTTTGCAAAGTGTATATCCTCTGCGCCGCTTTGAATGGTTAGATATGGTGGAGAAAACAAGTCTGACCACCAGATGTCGCTAATGCAAGTTCAGAAAGCCTTGGTTTCCCATCACTAAAGAAGAAGGTTTAGAAAGTCTTTTAATCAACACAGGGTAATCCAACACACAGGGTAACAGACGAGACTGGACCACAAGAATTGAAAGCACAGGAACTTAAAGATGCAATATGTGATTGTCTTCAGAAACATTTTTTGTTATGTTGGTTGAAAGTCTATTAACATCCCGATAGCAGTCATTACGTTAAGTGATCTAAATGTATTTATCTGTATTTATATATTCTGTGGAAGGCTTAGGACCAAGAAATGTTCGTCCAATCAAAACGCTCGGTCCGAGCATTTTGATTGGCTTTCCTACATGCCTGTCAATGTATGTATTAGCATACCTCTGTGCACCCGGTTTGCGCAGACAGGATACGTCATCAGTGCGTTCACGCACGCTGTGCGGACAGAGCGAGAATGGCATACAAACATCAACAACCCGATCTTACTTCCTGGTATTGTAGTACTTTTAAAGTTTTCTCACCGGTGAATGACACTTGATGTAGCCCAGCGGTTCCCAATTCCAGTCCTCGCGCCATCCCGCTCTGCATATTTTGCATGTCTCGCTTAGTTAACACACCTGATTCAGATAACCAGCTCGTTAGAAGTGAGCTACGTGCATGAACTGTGTTTCCTATCGATATGATCCCTACACAGTGTTCATTGCTCCCTACTCCCTGAGCAGGGGAAATCTGTTTACTTCACTTTGGAACATCCATTCACGGATTTGCACTGCGCAGCGTCTTACATTTACATTTACATTTAATCATTTAGCAGACGCTTTTATCGAAAGTGACTTACAAATGAGAACAATAGAAGCAATCTGACCAACGAGAGAACAACAACAGTGTACAAGTGCCATGACAAGTCTCAGTTAGTCTAGCACAGTACAGTCGGGAGGTCATTCCACCAGCTGGGCACAGTCCAGGAAAAGGTCTGTGAGAGTGATTTTGTGCCTCTTTGGGATGGCACCACAAGACGCCGTTTACTTGCAGAACGCAAGCTTTTGGAGGGTGCATAAGTTTGAACTAGCGAGTTTATGTATATTGGTGCAGCGCCAGTGGTTGTCTTGTAAGCAAGCATCAGTACCTTGAATTTTTTGCGAGTGGCTTCTGGTAGCCAGTGTAACCTGATGAGGAGTAACATGAGCTTTTTTTGGCTCATTGAAGACCACTCTTGCTGCTGCATTCTGGATCAGTTGCAGAGGCTTGATACTACATGCGGGAAGGAGCATTACAATAATCCAGTCTGGAGAGAACAAGAGTTTGGTCAAGAAGTTGTGCGGCTTGCTCTGACAGGAAGGGTCTAATCTTCCTAATGTTGTATAAGGCAAATCTGCAGGACCGGGCCGTTGTAGCAATATGGTCTGTGAAGCTTAACTGATCATCGATCACAACTCCTAGGTTTCTGGCTGTCCTGGAAGGAGTTATGGTTGATGAACCCAGCTGTATAGAGCAGTTGTGATGAAACGATGGGTTTGCTGGAACCACAAGCAGTTCTGTCTTAGTAAGGTTGAACTGAAGGTGATGTGTCCTTCATCCAGCTAGAAATGTCTCTCAGACGGGCTGCAATGCGAGCAGCTACCGTCGGATAATCTGGTTGGAATGAGAAGTAGAGTTGAGTGTCATCAGCATAGCATTGATAAGAAAAGCCATGCTTCTGAATGACAGATCCTAATGACGACATGTAGATGGAGAAGAGAAGTGGTCCAAGCACTGAGCCTTGAGGAACCCCAGTAGCAAGAAGTTGTGACTTGGAAACCTCACCCCTCCAAGACACCCTGAAGGACCTACCTGAGAGGTAGGACTTGAACCACAGAAATGCGGTTCCTGAGATGCCCATCTTTCTGAGGGTGGACTGGAGGATCTGATGGTTAACTGTGTCAAAAGCAGCAGACAGATCCAGCAAGATGAGTACTGAGGATTTGGAAGCTGCTCTTGCCAGTCTCAGGGCTTCAGTAACCGAGAGCAGTGCAGTCTCAGTTGAGTGTTCGCTTTTGAAGCCAGATTGGTTGCTGTCCAGGAGGTTATTCTGTGCAAGAAACATAGAGAGGTGGTTGAACACAACTCCCTTTAGTGTTTTTGCAATGAATGGAAGATGGGATACCAGTCTGTAGTTTTCTAAAAGTGCTGGATTTAGAGAGGGTTTTTTAAGCAGTGGGCTTACCCGAGCCTGCTTAAATGCTGTGGGAAATGTACCAGTGTGAAGAGAGGTGTTGTGAGTAAGTAATAATGTGAGTAAGCGAAGGTATGACTGAAGAAGAAATGGCCTGAAGGAGGTGAGTGGGGATAGGATCAAGTGGACAAGTAGTAGGATGATTGGAAAGGATAAGTTTGGAAACCTCTGTCTCCGAGAGTGGAGAGACGGAGAAGAGAGACTATTTGTCGTTATGAAGTTATCATCAGTTTGTGGTGTGTGGAATTGGTCACTGATGGTTCTTGTTTTATTTGTGAAGAAAATTGCAAAGTCATCAGCTGTAAGAGTTGATGAAAGAGGAGTGGGAGGAGGACAGAGAAGAGAAGAGAAAGTTTTGAAAAGTGTGCGAGAGTCAGAACAGTTGTTAATTTTGTTGTGGTAGTATGTCGTCTTCACACACAGATGAAACTTACTAGAGACGTGTGAAGTGTGACATAATATGCCTCTGTAAATAAATGCTATTTATATTTACCTCTCGTACACTTTAATGCCCTTTGTATGGAACATACGTTCGCTTTGAACTGGATGGCGGAATATCCGGTGATGTCCACTTCACAGGGCACTTACGGTCGAATAGGACAAACGTCGCACGTGATAAAAGATATGTGCAGGGCGAGGACTAGAATTGGGAACCGCTGATGTAGCCTATTGTAGTAATGTTGTCTCTGATATTCTGGTCTGTGAGCATATATATGCGTTCAGGGGGCGTGGCTTTGGACGGCGATTTCAGGGAGGGTGTCAGTAACCATAGTGACAAATGCGGACATGGTGCAAACGAAAACTGAAAAAAGTCCAAACTGAACTGAAACTGTGACAATACTGCAAAGTGTATGTAAAAATTTTGTGGTCCAAGCACTGAGCCTTGAGGAACCCCAGTAGCAAGAAGTTGTGACTTGGAAACCTCACCCCTCCAAGACACCCTGAAGGACCTACCTGAGAGGTAGGACTTGAACCACAGAAATGCGGTTCCTGAGATGCCCATCTTTCTGAGGGTGGACTGGAGGATCTGATGGTTAACTGTGTCAAAAGCAGCAGACAGATCCAGCAAGATGAGTACTGAGGATTTGGAAGCTGCTCTTGCCAGTCTCAGGGCTTCAGTAACCGAGAGCAGTGCAGTCTCAGTTGAGTGTTCGCTTTTGAAGCCAGATTGGTTGCTGTCCAGGAGGTTATTCTGTGCAAGAAACATAGAGAGGTGGTTGAACACAACTCCCTTTAGTGTTTTTGCAATGAATGGAAGATGGGATACCAGTCTGTAGTTTTCTAAAAGTGCTGGATTTAGAGAGGGTTTTTTAAGCAGTGGGCTTACCCGAGCCTGCTTAAATGCTGTGGGAAATGTACCAGTGTGAAGAGAGGTGTTGTGAGTAAGTAATAATGTGAGTAAGCGAAGGTATGACTGAAGAAGAAATGGCCTGAAGGAGGTGAGTGGGGATAGGATCAAGTGGACAAGTAGTAGGATGATTGGAAAGGATAAGTTTGGAAACCTCTGTCTCCGAGAGTGGAGAGACGGAGAAGAGAGACTATTTGTCGTTATGAAGTTATCATCAGTTTGTGGTGTGTGGAATTGGTCACTGATGGTTCTTGTTTTATTTGTGAAGAAAATTGCAAAGTCATCAGCTGTAAGAGTTGATGAAAGAGGAGTGGGAGGAGGACAGAGAAGAGAAGAGAAAGTTTTGAAAAGTGTGCGAGAGTCAGAACAGTTGTTAATTTTGTTGTGGTAGTATGTCGTCTTCACACACAGATGAAACTTACTAGAGACGTGTGAAGTGTGACATAATATGCCTCTGTAAATAAATGCTATTTATATTTACCTCTCGTACACTTTAATGCCCTTTGTATGGAACATACGTTCGCTTTGAACTGGATGGCGGAATATCCGGTGATGTCCACTTCACAGGGCACTTACGGTCGAATAGGACAAACGTCGCACGTGATAAAAGATATGTGCAGGGCGAGGACTAGAATTGGGAACCGCTGATGTAGCCTATTGTAGTAATGTTGTCTCTGATATTCTGGTCTGTGAGCATATATATGCGTTCAGGGGGCGTGGCTTTGGACAGCGATTTCAGGGAGGGTGTCAGTAACCATAGTGACAAATGCGGACATGGTGCAAACGAAAACTGAAAAAAGTCCAAACTGAACTGAAACTGTGACAGTACTGCAAAGTGTATGTAAAAATTTTACCACAACTGTATTTTTTAAATTTATTTTTTATTTTAGTTTTGTTTACTATTAAAGTATTTACTAATATTTCAAATGGTTGGATTTGGGTATTTCAGGAACAAAATGTAAAAAAAACTTTAGAATTGGTCAAATAATACAACACTGGTATCATGGTAGTTTATATACACATTTATTTATATTTTCACTTAATTTGTTTAAGCATTGCAGTGATAAAGTAAATAAAGCAAAAAAATAAAATAAAAAGGTAAAAAATAAATAAATATTGTCCCCGTAAAATAATCCCCCAAACAACTGCCTATGTCAAGCAAAACAAATACATAAAAAATATATGTAATTAATTAAAATAAAATTATTTTTTAAATATTTTGATTTGATCATCTCTTCCTCTTTACTAGTTAGATCACGAAATAAACATTAATGAACATCAGACGGTATCTTTTTTTAACCGCGGCAAGACGTCAATACACACAATTTTTCAAGTTCAAATCCACCAAAATTAATCTACAATCCTGTCTGGTTTGTTTGACGGACAAGACGGCAGATTCGGCGATATGATTGGTCAGATCGCCTGTCAGTCAAACTCCCTGTGAAGAGTCAGTTGCATCCTTATTGCATGCATATTTGTTCATTTTTATTTATTTGTTGTGGGTCAGATGAGAAATCTGAATATTTAAAGAAATAGAAAATAGAAAGCATTATATTTTTGCACTAAGAATCAAATTCAATGCATGAATGTAAACTGAATTCCTTGCATTATAGGACTTCCAAATCCAGATCATTTAGATCCAGATTAAACTCTTTTGAACAATCACACCTTGTTTTGCCTTTTAACTCTGTTTAGATCTAAATGGAGGGCTAGTAGATCTAGTTAAACTGGTCGTGACTAATCTTATTTCTATAATGTGTTCTTGTGCATGGTTGGATGTTGTGTGATGTTGTGCAGTCAGGGGCGGTTTGTCTTCACGCCGCGGCTAAGAGAGGCCACACGGCTGTAGTGAAAGCTCTGCTCCAGAAGGGTGCGCATGTGGACGCCACGGCTAAAGATGGACAGACGGCGCTTCACATCGCGGTGGAGAACTGCAAGCCGCAGGTGCTGCTGGGATTCGGGGCAAATGTGCAGATCAGAGGAGGAAAGGTAAGAAAAACACACCTGTATAGATCTGATTCATCATGAAGACATTTCCATCAGAGTTCAGTGAGGTGTTATTTAAAAGGATCATCTTAATTAACTTTAAAGAAATAGAGGTAATGCTTTACAATAAGGCCCCATTAGTTCATGCATTAACTTACAATGATACATTTGTAACAATACATTTATTAGAGTGTTTATATATTAACTGTTCATTGTTAGTTCACATTAGCTCAGATCCATTAAATAATATTTAACAAAAACAACTTTTAAATTTAATAATGTATTATTCAGTTCAGTTACTCAGTTATGCCAATACAGCATTTCTCATGTTAATTTAGTTTAACTACTAAAATAACTGAAACTAAAACTGAAACCAAAATTAATGACATTCATTTTTATATTATATTATAATTAATTAAATGTAAGACACATTAAGAAAAAATATGAAACCGAAAAACTAAACCATAAAAATAATTATCATTACATGAAATAAAATAAAAATTTACTGAAATAAAATATAATATAAAAAAAATATTTTTTAAAATAAAAAAACTTATTTTATTTCAGCTAGTTGCCAAAGCAACATTTCTTATTGATGTACTAAAATAGCTAAAACTAAAACTGAAATGTAAAAAATTATAAACACATACAACTAAAACGATAAAAATGTTGTTGAAAAAAAAATTTAACAGATATACAATATATTAAAAAAACTTAATTTTTTTAAATAAAATGTAATACTAATTACTAAAACTAAACTGAAAATTTAATAATAATAATAATAATAAAATAACAAGCACAAAACAAAATTACTAAAACAATGCAAAAATGAAAATGAAAACAGAAAATATAAAAATAAAAGCTAATTAAAAATATTAATAAAACCATAATAGTATCTTACTGATTCTAAAATAATACTGTTATTAGTAAATATTGAAATTAACATTAACTGAAATTAATATACACTTTAAAAGGGTTGTTCATTGTTAACAAATGGAACCTTATTATAAAATGTTATAGAATAATTACTTTCGCCCCTGCATGTTTTTATATTTTCCATGGAACACAAAAGGAAAACAAGTTTTTTTTTAAGAAGGAAGCTTTGATTTCAGGTCCAGTAAAGTTTGGGCTGCATCATTATGCAAATAATAGCTGTTTTGCAAAGTGTAAAGAAACTCCAGGATGTTTTATCGGTTTATGAAATTTTACAGCGAATGAAAGGAAACCCTTGGTTCATGTGTATATATTTAATAAAGGCGCAGGAAACCCCTCTGCACAGCGCAGCCAGAGTGAAGGAAGGTGAACGGGCAGCTGAAATGCTTCTGAAGAGCGGAGCCGATGTGAACGCAGAGCAAGAGGTCGGTCAGAAGAGGGGCGTCACAGCTTCACTGTGTTTAACGGAGTTCAAATTGACATTAAAGGGGTCATATGATGCTTTTTAAAAGATCATTATTTTGTGTATTTGGTGTAACCGAATATGCTGACATGCTTTAATGTTCAAAAAACACACTATTTTTCAAATACTGTACATTATTGTAGGTCCTCTATGCCACGCCTCTCTCAAACGCTTCGTTTTCTACAAAGTCCCTCCTTCCGACAAGCACAGTCTGCTCTGATTGGCCAGCTGACCCAGTGCATTGTGATTGGCCGAACACTGCAAGCACTCGTCGGAAATGTAACGCCCCTTACCATAATCACGAGCTTCATCTTTCAAAATAAATGTAAAGACAGAGCCTGAAAGGGGAATAGAGTCGCGTGACAGACACAGTG
>NW_015506267.1:0-2204 GCF_001515645.1 Sinocyclocheilus grahami | reverse complement strand
CAAAGTGTAAAGAAACTCCAGGATGTTTTATCGGTTTATGAAATTTTACAGCGAATGAAAGGAAACCCTTGGTTCATGTGTATATATTTAATAAAGGCGCAGGAAACCCCTCTGCACAGCGCAGCCAGAGTGAAGGAAGGTGAACGGGCAGCTGAAATGCTTCTGAAGAGCGGAGCCGATGAACTTAATTTTTTAAAATAAAATGTAATACCAATTA
The DNA here is from genome assembly GCF_001515645.1 of Sinocyclocheilus grahami. Classification (NCBI taxonomy): domain Eukaryota; kingdom Metazoa; phylum Chordata; class Actinopteri; order Cypriniformes; family Cyprinidae; genus Sinocyclocheilus; species Sinocyclocheilus grahami. The sequence continues at coordinate 1,987 of NW_015506267.1, read as the reverse complement.
CTAAAACTAAACTGAAAATTTAATAATAATAATAATAATAAAATAACAAGCACAAAACAAAATTACTAAAACAATGCAAAAATGAAAATGAAAACAGAAAATATAAAAATAAAAGCTAATTAAAAATATTAATAAAACCATAATAGTATCTTACTGATTCTAAAATAATACTGTTATTAGTAAATATTGAAATTAACATTAACTGAAATTAATATACACTTTAAAAGGGTTGTTCATTGTTAACAAATGGAACCTTATTATAAAATGTTATAGAATAATTACTTTCGCCCCTGCATGTTTTTATATTTTCCATGGAACACAAAAGGAAAACAAGGTTTTTTTTGAAGAAGGAAGCTTTGATTTCAGGTCCAGTAAAGTTTGGGCTGCATCATTATGCAAATAATAGCTGTTTTGCAAAGTGTAAAGAAACTCCAGGATGTTTTATCGGTTTATGAAATTTTACAGCGAATGAAAGGAAACCCTTGGTTCATGTGTATATATTTAATAAAGGCGCAGGAAACCCCTCTGCACAGCGCAGCCAGAGTGAAGGAAGGTGAACGGGCAGCTGAAATGCTTCTGAAGAGCGGAGCCGATGTGAACGCAGAGCAAGAGGTCGGTCAGAAGAGGGGCGTCACAGCTTTACTGTGTTTAACGGAGTTAAAATTGACATTAAAGGGGTCATATGATGCTTTTTAAAAGATCATTATTTTGTGTATTTGGTGTAACCGAATATGCTGACATGCTTTAATGTTCAAAAAACACACTATTTTTCAAATACTGTACATTATTGTAGGTCCTCTATGCCACGCCTCTCTCAAACGCTTCGTTTTAGACAGAGCCCGAAAGGGGAATAGAGTCGCGTGACAGACACAGTGTTGAAGCTGGTATGTGTTTGTGATATGACCACCTCTCTCTTGCGCGCTCTCTCTCTCTCTCACGCACACACACACACGATGCGCAAAACTCCATATTTTTTTAATTAATTTTTATTTTATTTATTTTTATGTTTGTATTTAGTTTTTACTACATTTTTGTTATAGTTTTAGTTCCATTTTAGTTATTTATTTATTTCCAGTTAGTAAATTTGTGCTTCAACTTAACATTATTTCAGTTAGTTACCAAGGCAATATATCTAATTTATTTATATATAAATAATATTTGTATTCTATTTTATTTAGTTTTAGCAAAAATGTTTTTAATAGTTTTAGGTTGAATTAACGATGATAACTCTAGATTCAAACTTTTTTGAATGTATTTTTTTAAATAGTATTTAAGTTTAATTCATTTTTATTTGATCTATTTTTAGGTTAAATTTTTTTTTATTCTACTCGTAGTTCAGTTTCAGGTTATTTATTTCCATTTAGTAATTTTAGTGCTTAATTTTTCAATTATTTCAGGTAGTTGCCAGGGCAACATATCTAATTTTCATTTACGTTTTTCATTTTTATTTATTTCAGCTTCATTAAAAAAAAAAAGCTTTATTTAACAAAAATGTATTTAATATTTTTAGTTTTAGATTTAGTTAACAATAATAACCTTGGATGCACATATGTACTGTCAGCTCCACTGTAAGCAGTTTGGTGTGTGTGTGTGTGTGTGGTTTATGAGGACACAGATTTATATAATAACATGGGTATGACATAGGTATTACAACTAGAAGGTGATTTATGAGGACATTTTCAGTGTCCCCGTAATTCAAAAGGCTTATTTTTTTGAAAATCTAAAAATGCAGAAAGTTTCCTGTGAGGGGTAGGTTTAGGGGTAGGGTTGGTGTAGGCAATAGAATATACGGTCTGTACAGTATAAAACCATTACGCCTATGGAGAGTCCCCAAAAACCATAAAAACAAACCTGTGTGTGTGTGTGTGTTTAATTGTTTGCGTGTGTTCTATGTGTCGTACAGAACCAGAGGCGGACTTAACCGTTAGGCAAAGGTAGGCGGCCGCCTTGGGCCCCCAAAAGCCAAGGGCCCCTTAAAATGCTTTTT
>NW_015506266.1:406375-406648 GCF_001515645.1 Sinocyclocheilus grahami | reverse complement strand
AAATACCATTAATGTAGAGGCTTTGGACTGACAGTGAAGTGGATGCCAATAAGTGCACTTGTCTGGTGAAATATCAGATATCTGTGAAATATCAAATGTATGCATCAGTTTTAAAACAGTTAACAATTATTATAATTAAGACTTTTGGATTATGCTCCTCCAATGATATTAAGATGCATATCATTCAAAGCACATGTGAATGCAACCTCTTAAAACAAAAGTCAAAGTTTTAAATAATACCCACCTCTACTAAACAGCTTAAAAAAAGAGAGA
>NW_015506266.1:404055-404618 GCF_001515645.1 Sinocyclocheilus grahami | reverse complement strand
ATATATATATATAGGCATCCGTTGCTATGGTGCAATGCTCGCTCTTTTCATAATCACTAAAAAGCTGTCACTCATCTAATCTCACAAAGAAACGTTATTATCAATAAAGTTCTCTATGCTGCACTACGCATCGACATTTTGTTGTAATGAGATAATTCGTGCTGAACACAATACCAGAACAAAAACTCTGGCGATTTCAGCGGTGAGTGGATTATAACTAAACGCCTCTGATTTAAGAAATCAATGATTGGCTACATTGCTCAACGCTGCAAAACACATTGACATTGAAATCGATCTCCAGAGCACAAACCATAACGCACTGGAGCGATGAACAGAGATTGTTGCAACTTGTCCTAATAACTAATCAAGAATAACCACATATCATTTTCTATTACAGAAACCCACATCATCTACAGATAAAAAAGAAAGAAAGAAAAAATATGGGAGGTAAGACATAAAACCACTTATAATATACACCTAGTTGCACATAAAAATGGATAACAGGAAACAAATGCTGAATTTTGTGATTGTCTTTCTCTCTCTCTGTGTGTGTGTGTGTGTGT
>NW_015506266.1:402220-402457 GCF_001515645.1 Sinocyclocheilus grahami | reverse complement strand
GAGGAATCACTGGATGGAAAGCAGCAGAAGAAGCTGATTCAGTGTATGACGCCATGATCAAGGCAGCACAGCTTAACTACGAGAATGCAACAGCTCTGGTTGAGAAAGCAGTAGAAGTAGCTCAGCTTGGGTCTAAAAAAAAATTTAAATAAATGGATATTGACTAGCATTTTCATTTAGAGTAATGCATGATCTCCAGCTTTAAGTTTTGGGAATGTGTAAATAACAAAAAAAAAA
>NW_015506266.1:401150-402210 GCF_001515645.1 Sinocyclocheilus grahami | reverse complement strand
GAACACAGCAGCGACTGAATGCTACCCCAGATAGTCGTTCAGTGTAAAAACAACAGTGATGCGACGTCTTTGAAAATAGTGTAGTGTGAACTCGGCATTAGGCCAACTACAAAAATAAATACAAAACTAATTTTAATAATAAAAAAGAGAAAATACAAAACCTTCTCTGCTAAAGTTTCTGCATTACAATCTATCAAATAATGTTCACTAATCTGTGAATTATATCAGTAGTAATTCACGAGAACAGACACCCTTTCCTATAAATGACCCCACTTGAAGCGTCATAAAATCCCCTTGGCACAAGTCACGAGTAAGCAATCAACAGTCCCTCAAGTCCCACAGCCTACAGTTTGCTAGCTCGGGTCTTTAATTAGCCTGCACATCCTCATGTGTCCCTCTATCTCTGGGTTTAATTTTGGCCAAATTCACAGTAGCAGCACGCGTTTTATAAATCACCTGTAAGTCCCGGATGGCGGGATAATGGAGCTGTCCTCTTCATCTTTCCAAACTTAAGTTCGTTCTCCAGAAAATGACATTTCTTTTTCAGAGATTCGTTTTCGTTTGTACAGCGTGAAATCTCTAGTCGCAGCAACAAAGAATTCTCCTCGAAAAGTTTGCCTATTTCAACAACAGCGGTTCTCGCCATAATTTCCATTATGGATGTTAACTGCGTCTGAAAATCAGCAGTATTCATGATGTCCGTCGCTTACGAGAAGCTTTAAAATGTTTGGAGAAAAATTTGACTCCACTGTACTCTTAATATAGCTGTTTTTTGGCAGTCACTGACCCTATATTAAGCACAATGTTTCTGTAGAAACAAACCATAAATAGCGTTTGGCTGAAAGGAATCATGGGATGGATTACCGTAAACCACGTTATAGAAGATACGACTAAAAAATGCAACTGGGTTCAGAATATCATCGATCAGGGAAATAAAAAAATTAAACGATATATATATATATATAGGAGGAGACCGGGATGATAGTAACACTTTTTGTTTGAGGGTCAGTAACCCAGTGGTTGTTCATGCTAGACCTCTCAAACTTTGATACATTGTAGC
>NW_015506266.1:398892-399715 GCF_001515645.1 Sinocyclocheilus grahami | reverse complement strand
GAACATCGATATGGCTTCTCTCCAGTATGGGTGCGCTGATGGGTGTACAGGTGTCCTTTCTGAATGTAGCTCTTTCCACAAAGCGTGCACCTGTATGGCTTCTCACCTGTGTGACTCCGCTGATGTATTGTAAGTTGACTAAAACACCTGAACCTCTTCGAACAGTAGGAGCAAACAAAACGCTTATCCCCTGAAATAGTGTTGGCACTGGATGTTCTTGCGGAGTGTGATGCACTCAAACTCTGTGTGTGACTGAAAGAAGTGTTTGGATCACCGTTTGCCACAGTCTGGTTCACTGTGATTGTTCCAGGTGAGATTTTTGGTGGTTCTGCTTTAGATGGGACTCTTTCGGTTGTGTTTTCTCTATTTCCTCTGTCAACACAAGGAACAGTTTTCAGAGCATCCTTGATGGGTGACAGGCTCACAGCTTCACCACATTGGGTTCCTGTGGTTAAGTGAAAGTAATGTAAGTGAAAGGAAGTCATAAATTATTTAGAAACACTGGCAATTCAAATTTTCCACCATTATAGAACAGTTAGTTCCAGACTTACGTGCTTCACTGTTGTCTTGACCAATCCAAACATCTACTTCCTGTTGCTCCTGCTTTACCATACTAATTGGCGGGTTTACCTCACACTTCTGCTGTGGACTGTCCTTTGACATTGTGACATTACATTATATCTTATATGTGTATAAAATATATAGAAACATGTTTTCAACAGCTCTTGTGCTTACAAATACTTAAAGGCAATTAATATGGATATTTACGGAGAGAAGAGAACTTGCTTGGTCTTGCTGAATTACTGTTGGGATGTCTCCTGTT
>NW_015506266.1:391336-396582 GCF_001515645.1 Sinocyclocheilus grahami | reverse complement strand
GTGTCTGTGTGTGTGTGTGTGTATGTGTGTGTTGGAACTTTAAACGTAACAATATAACACATTTCTGTGTGTGTCAGTGTGTGTGTGTAGTGTATTTATTATGGGACTTTAAACTTAACACTATAACAAATTGCTGTGTGTGTCAATGTATGACAATTTTTAATGAACTGTTATAACTATCCCCACCGCAAGCAGCCATTACATAGCTAACTCTTTTAGCATGTGGGTCTGAAGTTAGCATTAATGTCTAGCATCAAATTAAACTAGAGAAATGGCTTCTTAAGATTATGCAAGTCATTTTTTTTAATCTACATTACAATGAATGCTAGGCAAAAAATCATTTTAATTAAACTGAAAACACTGCTGCTCACATGAAAACATTTTAATGCGATAGCCGAATAATATTTTCTATATTTAATACAATCACACTGGTGTTGATTAGAACGTTTATTGCGTCATACCACGCTGAGCTAGATACAGACACATTTTTACAGCGCTGCCCATTAACCAATCACACACACGATTCTGTTGAGCTTATGAATGCAATGACCAATCAGAGGTGTTCAAATCATCGCTAAAATGCCGGTGTTTTCTTCACACGCTCGCTGACTAAATACCTCTTTCTGGCGAATTATCTCGTTAAAAACAACAAACTGCAGATGTGTGTATGAGTCTGTAAGTAAGATATTCATTTCACAGTGTAAACAGCGTAAACAGCAGTTTTTAATGGGAGTTTTTGAGAGTGCTTGAACTTTAGACTGTCAGTGTAAATGTTCTTTGCTCTCTTACAATGAAAGTGTTATGATAAGTAGCTTACTCTGTTTTTATTCACATGAACTTTCAATGTTAAATTCACATTAAATATAAAGTCAGTCGTATTAAAAATATGTTATGGAATGACACCCATATCTGTTACTAAGTAAGCAGACAGGTTTTTATGTAGGCCTGGGCTAAAGTAGGCTAAATAGACTACATTATTAGGCTACTTTGACCATCGCCCACTATAGATCAACTAACTTAATCTATAAAGGTGAGAATTGAGATATTTCAAGATATAGTTAATGCGTTTGGGAATGTTTCGAATAAAAAGGAAAAAATAAAAAAATAAAGCATGAGTGCTATTGTGGCTGCTGTGTGTCACATGACACCCCTACGAGTATGCTGGCCCATGTCCGGTTGCCGAAACTGAGCCGACACTGCCGGCATTGGGCCATAATCACGCCAGCATAGATTATACAATTAGCCGGTACTGGACCGAGTCTGGATTTCAAATGGAAATGTATATGAAATACAGACCTATTTATTTGAATTTATTATTGAAAAAGTGACATCAACAAATCTGTATAAACACTATAGAAACTCCAAGAACTCTCAGGACCTCAACTTTATCCTAAAAGATGATCTTGACAAATCTGACAAAAAAATATAAAAAAGCAATCACAAAAAGATTAAAAGAAGTATAGCAGGAAGGCACATTATTAGCCTACACTATTCACATAAAATGTTGTGTAAATAAATTATTAAATTTCACTAACCAACTACAAAATCCATAGTTCATACTTTTAAAACAGATCAGATGATGCTAGACTGTAAAATAAATGAATACAATAAATAAATAAAACAGTATTGAATTGGTGGTACGTCAATACAGGGGTGTAAACGACCTAGTCAAAACCACTGAGTCAAGCAGCTCAGATCATAACTGAGGCTGAGTAGGCGCGTGCACTGCTCGCACTGACAGCACATGTGAGGCAAGCGACGACACATCTAGGTTATAAAACCTTGCGAAAGTGCTGGGTGACAACCAGCCTGCCGCCATGAAAATGTCCTGAATAAATATGCCATTTGCCCAGGCCCACGAGGATGCGAGGATGCGGTTGAATGGGCCCGAGCCCCTATAGGACATTTCACGCCTTTAGAGCTATAAGCCAAAGCAATTGCATAGACAATTCAGTGTGACAGCCTTTGCTTGGACACAGGCAGGCCTTTTGTGCACCCTCCAAAGCATACAAATAGCTGCTCTGGGAGCCTGAACTGTCTAGAGCGCTCTATATAAATGCGCACCGCACGTACAGGGCACAGCAAATGTGTATTAAGCTTAAGTTTAAATGGAGTCGAAAGAACTTTAGGCACATGACCCTTCTTAGGCTTTAAGGTGAGTCTGCAATCACCTGGCCCGAACTCAATACATGAGTCGTCAATTGACAGCGCCTGCAGGTCCCCAACTTGCTTAACAGAGGCCAGCGCTTGCAAGCTCGCTGATTGAGTGGGCTCGAACTGGATTCCCATGAGAGCGTCCAGCACAAGCGCCAAATCCCAAGTGGGCAGGGTGGAAAGGCAAGGAGGGTTCAGCCTTCTTGCCCCTTTTAATAATCGTATGATCAGGTCATTTCTGCCGATTACGCGATTATCGACGTGCGCATGGAACGCTGCCTTGGAATAATAATAATAATAATAATAATAATAATAATAATTCATTACATTTATATAGCGCTTTTCTAGGCACCCAAAGCACTTTACATTGTCAGGGGGTATCTCCTCATCCACCACCAGTGTGCAGCATCCACCTGGATGATGCGACGGCAGCCATAGTGCGCCAGAATGCCCACCACACACCAGCTTATTGGTGGAGAGGAGACAGAGTGATGAAGCCAATCAGCAGATATGAGGATTGTAAAGAGGCCATGATGATCAGAGGCCAATGGGCAAATTTGGCCAGGATGCCGAGGTCAAACCTCTACTCTTTTCGAAAGACATCCTGGTATTTTTAATGACCACAGAGAGTCAGGACCTTGGTTTAACATCTCATCTGAAGGACGGTGCTTGTTGACAGTATAGTGTCCCCATCACTATACTGGGGCGTTAGGACCCACACAGACCACAGGGTGAGCACCCCCTGCTGGCCTCACTAACACCTCTTCCAGCAGCTACCTAGTTTTCCCAGGAGGTCTCCCATCCAGGTACTGACCAGGCTCAGCCCTGCTTAGCTCCAGTGGGCAACCAATCTTGGGCTACAGGGTGATATGGCTGCCGGGTGTAGCGGCCACATACACTTTCTATGTGGATGGCGTACGACCACCATCAAATCGCTCTTGAAGGAAGGCAAGAATTATTGGTATTGGGAAGTTGAATGGGTCTTTGGCCCGCGACCCGCACCAATTTGTGAAAACTCTCCATTTATGTGCGTAAATACGTCTAGGGAAGGAGCTCTAGCCTCAGAGATAGTGTTCAACATGTGTTGAGGAAGTGCATCTGTTACAGGCAAGCTCTGTTGAGTGGCCAGACATGAAGGCTCCATGACTCTGGATTTGGATACCATATCGTTAACTGTGCTTGAGAGAGGAGGTCTCTCTTCAGTGGGGCTACCAGCATCTCCACCAGTTCTGGAAACCACGGCTGATTGGGCCATTTTGGTGCCACTAACAGAACTGATTCATTTTCCTCTCTGATTTTGCAAAGCACGCGAGGCAGAAGTTTTACTGGAGGAAAAGCATATATGTGTACTTTCGGCTGGCTGTGAGCTAGTGCATCCACTCCCACGGGAGTGTGTCAGTGAATAAAACAGCGGGCAGTGAGTGTTCTCCGCTGATGCGAAGAGATCCACCTCTGCCCTGCCGAATACATTCCAAATCATATCGACTGTCAAAGGGTGTAATCTCCACTCCCCGTGGATTACCCCGCTCCTCGACAGTAAGTCTGCACCGTAATTCAGGCGTCCGGGGACATGTACTGCCCGGATGGAGAGGAGGTGTCGATATGCCCAAGGTCTCTCGCCAGATGCAGCAGCGACCACAAGCTCACGCCCCCTTGGTGATTTATAAACCCTACCACTGTCATGCTGTCCGTCCTGTTGACTGAATCACAGTGGGGGCAGTCCGACCCCCCAAGCACCGCCTCTGCGTGGGCGCAACCCAGACAGAAGACTTTTGGATTCCTTTCTTTCAGAACTTTCTCATGTCTCAGTTGTGTCTACTTTTATTTATCCTAAGGATTTTTAGGAGAAACATCTGAGACACTGTTGAGACTAAAATGAGAAACACACGAGAATCACATCTAAGTCTCCTGAGCTTAGGAAAAGCAACCACTGAGCAATACATTTTTCCTATGGGTTTTCCAAGTTGTTGTTATATAATCTACAAAGAAATAACATTTTACTTGTTTGTCACTCATATGGCCACTCAGACTGCTGACTCGTGAGATAATATACTCAACATAGCGCCGGATGGTATATCTATTCTCCATCTCCAACATCCCTTTTTATATAGTATTTGATCTCCGGTACATTTGAGCGTATTATCTCAATCTACTCAGTCATTTCCCTTGAATCACCACATCATGATAAATTACTTAAAAATGGCAATATTTATGTCTAGATGCACATTTTTTCCAAGAAACATTAAACAATTCTTACTGAGTCCGGTTGAAGCATATTAAACTCAACACAACAATGTAATCTGATACAACAGGAATAAAGTAATGAATCCGAGTCATCTCTGGTTTAATATGTATTTGCCAGGGCACGTTATACAACGTACATTTAAGCCATCACGTTAATAATGCAAAGGAGAGCAAGTAGAAAATACAATAATTACTAGCTAAGGAGAAATATCTGAGAACAGTTGAGATCTCTTCTAAAGCCTTAAAGGAGACAATTGTGAGAGTGTTAGAGTTTTTGTCTCAGGAGACAAGTTTGAGAAGCAGGAGACTCAAGCAAAAGTTTCCATTCAATCTTAAGGTAACATAATTTTGGTCTTGGAGAAACATTTGAAATGGTAAAGAGATCTCTTTTTTTATTTAATTTTTATACCCTCCGGTTTGCTTCAATGTCATTTATCCACACCATTTCAATCAAAAACAATGCATGCATTGTCATATTTGAAGTTGTTTTATGTAGACAGTGTTTTATTGCATAGTGATTTAACAGAGGAACCCATAACCTATATTTACATACATGCAGAAATGGGCTGTACAAGACTAAATTTTAATACTAAACAAAGCAAAAAAAAAAGAAAAACTGGTAGTTACATTTGTTAAAAAAGGTATTGCTCTTATACTAAACATCTTGCACTTGTAAGTCCTTTCTAGTGTGTTTGGGAAATGTGGTGTATACAGTGCTGGACATTGAAGATCAATTTTAACATTTAAACTAGTAATATTAGTAATAGTAATATTGTTATTCTGAAATGTTTACTGCTATTTAAATGACAGTTTTAGTATTTACAATATTAGTAAAAGTTTAACGTTTC